>NC_135391.1:6217500-6521785 GCF_051989625.1 Stigmatopora argus | reverse complement strand
CAGTTATGACTTCAAAAGTCCATAACAACATAATTACTTCAGTAAAATTCACCACAATAGACAGTTGTCAATAAATAAATTAAAGATGAAACCAAAATATTATTTTGGAGAATTTCCATATAATTATAAGATGCTAAAATACCCATAACAACTTCTCACAGGGATTACTGGATTTAAATATGACAAACATCTTAAAATCATCAAACTTTCAAACTACAATTTATCCATAGCAAAAATGACTCACTGTTTAATCATATTTTTTTTCCATTTATTTTCCAATAAGGACAAAAGAGGAATCATCAAAACCCATAAACAAGCAGCAATCAAATGTGACTACAATGAAGGGCAATTCTTAAGGTCTTTGTGAAAAAGTCATCCTTGGATGTACTTTTTGAACTATGCAAACAACAAAATTAAAGACAGATAATACCGGACTGCTGAATCATAATCGTAATAATTCATCTCACTGCATATCCCTATGAGCACCTCTCCTAGCAAATCATTTTTCTAAGGTCGACCCCCAAAAGATACTTCACACTTTGATGTACAAAGTAGACAAAAAGGAGGGAAACTCCACCTAAAATGACTGTTCTGAACTTCAAGACAATGATAACTCTTAATTATGGAAAACCCTGCACAGTAAGATGAGTCAGTGAATTGCCGCTTATCTAAGGGGATTTTTATCAAATGGAAAATATCAGCATGCAAAAAGCTTTAAAATCGGACTGGAAAACACCTTTCAACGTTCAGATTTGTGGTCCCATATTTTTCAGTAGTCCACAATAATGACTTATAAATCCATTTTGCTCAAATTAAAACAGCCCCAACAACATTTGTGAGAATATAATCCTACTTTCACTCCATTTCTTTCTCCAGTGGAGGAAATACCGTACATTAACTGAATTTACTGGTGGATGTCAACCCACATTCGAGTATAATTTAACTTTATAAGGTTTTCATGTCAGGCTTAAGTGATGAGGAAAATCAAAAAGTGAAATCAAGCAATGACTGCATAATAACATGTTAACATCACGTTAGTTACACTACATAGATAGGCAGCGTCCTCTAGTGTATTTCATCAAATCTGCACGGACTATACACCCTGTCGTTAGTTCCTTTGAAAAGAATACTATACTACCCATTTATGTATAGTTTGCAACACATTAACTTAAAAATTGTGTCCCTATAGCATGCATTTCTATGTTTATTATCAACAATATACTGTAGAGAATAATGATATTGAGCAAAAGGAGAATCTGATTGTCACAAAGACATCTAAAGCCAACAAGCAAAATACCCATCAGATTAAAGTGAATTATTGTCACATACTTCCCTAACCAAAGCATACAACAGCATGACTGGAGATAGTGTTTCCTTATTAGTGTGATATCCAATCCCCTACCTGGAAGAAATGGAGGCTCATTATTTTTACCGTGCCAAGTCTAACAGGCAGCAAAGCTTGGCAGGCGTCCATCTCAAACCAGCAATCTCCCACTATTTTTCTCTTAAGCCTACACAGAGGCAGCGGCCTTTTAGATTCCCACTCTGCCCATTTTGGGTTTGCTACAATACATCTTTTTTTTTTAGTTCCTAGAATGGCACAACATGGCAACACTTCGTTAAGATTCTTGAAAATATTTCTGTAGGCTCCCACAAAGGCCTGCTAGGCTTGTATATAATGACAACCATATTCATAAAAGAGGGATTAAATAATCTTCGGTATGCTATAGACCAAGGGTGTCAGACTCGGGTTCGCGGGCCGCATTAATGTCAACTCGATTTCATGTGGGCCTGAGCATTTTAGATATAATATTTTGATTTTTTTAAATAAATGGATTAAAAGAACTGGATCAAAAGTCCTGAATATTCCGTTTTTATAGATCTAAAAAAAGTGTTTATTTGAGCTTTTTTTTCTTATTAAGGGAAAATCTTTTAATCGATTTCAAAAGGAAAACAATTTTTTCTTTATGTTCCATATTAAAGTGGAAAACAGAAAATATTTTTATATATTTTTAGATTTTACAAAATGATTTTTGAACTAGAACACAGAAAAAAAATGATAAAAAAATGCAAATATCTATTAAAAAGGGGGAAAATAAGGAAATATAATATACATCTATAATCTTCATTTTAATTTGATCGTAAAACAGAAAGTCGGCACTCATGATTTACTTTCTTGGGCCACACAAAATGATGCGGCGGGCCAGATTTGGCCCCCGGGCCACCACTTTGACACCTGTGCTATAGACACTGTCAAATAAATAAATAAAACTATAAATGGATAAATATGATCCTAAAATAAAATAATCAATACATTCATCCATTCATCAATGAATCCCTCATAAAATAAATAACCTTTGACCACTATTACCCGCAGACACAATTCAAATTGTCCACTGGACATTTTTTGTCTTGTGGCCCTGGCACCTCAGGGGGGCGCTGCTATACAGCACTTTTAAAGTATCACACAAAGTACTGCAGCACCCCTACCTATATAAATAAAAAGTCCACGTGGACTTGAAAATGAGCAACACGATAGCTAACTGCTTGAGGTTTCATCAGAGGGTCCCGAGAGTCATAGTTTATTCATTATTTCAAATGAGGTGGGTGATCGTGCAGTCTCACGCGTTCCTGTGATTGATGGCTCCTTTAACGTTAGCCATCCATCACTTTGGTACATGCAAATGAAGAATGTTCCTTTTCTCGCAACTCAACTGTTGCGTGTTCAGCCTTGCATTTTGAATATGAAACGTTGCTATAATGTAGCATAGTATTTTTTTCCAATTAAAAAACAAACTGGATATTTAATTGTTCAAATAAGTGATGTTGTAAAGAATTCAGTAATAAAAGAGGGGTGAGGGGGTTAGGGCGAAACGTGACTACAGCAGCAGTATGCCCCCACGCTACGGCCTTAATCAGGAAAATTAATGGGCCAAGTTGCTGATAAGGGAAAACCAGCCTTTTGTAATGGCTGGAAGCTATGAAATTGTCCTGCTTGTCTGCAATTGAGGTTATCACGAGGTTAGTGAATGCTATAGTTTGGGAAATTCTGCCATTGCACAAATCCTGAGCTTTTAGTTCATTTGTCAAATGAAAATACAAACTCCAATTCCGGAGTTGAAGATGTTATGTAAAAATTCACAATCTTCCAACTATGTACAGTGCAAAAGCTTTCTCTTATACTACTGGGGCCTGAGGACAAACAAAAAATGCTTACTGCCGAGGTATTCTTGAGCAAAGTAAACACAAGTTGGGACATAACTCTAACCTTGTCTGTAAAATTTAATATTGAGCACTTTTGAATTGGACCCACAAGGACAGCACAAAAGTAATTTTAGCATTTTCTACATTGGCATACATAGTAAGGAATTTGCAGTCATTTTTGCAATGTTTTGGCATGAGAAATGACAGTGTTGTTTGAGATATTTTCCAAATCCACCCCAAAAAACTGGGCATTCAAAAATCATGGTCTGCAAAGATGAAATGGAGCGAGTTTAATTAAGATAAAATGAGGCGAAAAAGCCACTGTTAGACAAGACTCCAGATGTCACCTGCTCAATATTTGTCACACATGACATGTTTCTGCCAAAGATGTTGGCTTGAAACAAGCCTGTAAACGTCAAGCAAAGCTTTGTTTCATAAAGCGTAAAGATGCCGCTGCACTACATTTAGTCAGTTGCATGCAATCTGTTAGCAGCAAGATGCTGAAACGGGAATAGAGGGAGACATATGTTTCAGATAAGTGCATCGGGTGTGCAGATTGAGTCTTGCTGAATACTGGATGTCAAGGACTGCTCTGTAAATTTTCCCTTGGGCAGCTGAGTCTTAGGAGTGATGTAAGAGATTAACTGACTTTAAAGTGCATTTAATTGCCTCATTAATGTATGAATTACATCCCCAATACATGGGCATTGTCTATGAAATTGTAGTTTACAATGATGAATAGCCTATTTGCACCCATTCTATAAGAAATGATAAGAAGCTCAGTTATGTGTGCTTATACTTAATTCCCTTCTACACTTTGGTGGGGAAAGAAAGATCTTTACCGCACAAGATGGCACTCTACCGCTAACATCGGTGGAATAGATAAAGACAAAAACTCACCAAACTGCTCCATGTGAACTGCCTAATACATCCCAAATGCTCAGCAGACATTTCTCTTCTGTAATCTCGGAGTAGCCTAAAGAGAACAGATAGGAGAATGTAATCTGATCTGTTCAAAGGAGAACATAAATCATACATCATCTGCTATTAATGATTGCTTTACGGCTATTAAGTCTAGCCAAATTTTCAGATTGCGAAATGGGACGGTTCAAAATTAGAGCAGCAAGATTGTAGGTGCCAGAGGAAAACAGCTGTTTAAACATAAATGATGTCAAACTGTGACATGTTGCCAAACACTCTTCCATCAGTGGCTTGTTGACATTAATTAACCTCTACCCACAGTCAGAAATAACCTTATTTAACAGAATGATGTAATTTCCAATGGATTCAAAAAATTGGGAATTAAAAAAAAAATCACAGATAGAATGTCAGATGGGACTAAAAAATAACAATTTACAAGTTTTGGCCAATATATCTTCCTTATGACAATTTCAGCAAACCTACACACTTAAAACAATGTTATTTTGATGGGCTTTTCAAAACAGCAGAGATATTGAATGGGAATTGTCTGCTCACAAAGGCACACTCAAACCCAACTTTAGGATGCAAACCTTGATGTAAAAGTTTCTATTGTGAGAGTTAATTGGAAAATATTTTTTGTATGGATTTAATCAGGAAATACACACACCAGTATCTCTCTTTTTCAATGTGTCTGGTTTCAATGGAATGGCTGATATTGTATGTGATGCCAAAAACTAACCACGTGGTCACAGGTTTTACTTCGGGGTGATGATTGGAATGTCAACTGACATCAATCATGAAGTTTGAGTTTAATTCAAACCGGGAATAGCCATTTCCCACTTTTCTTCAGCCAGCACTCTATATATCCGTCCTATTATATTTGTGCTCTGTAGCTCACAATTCCCCCCTCTCGAAAATCCTCTCTTTCTCTAGTACAGAGACACTTGGTTATATAGATTGCAGCTCTCATGAAACCAAGATGAGCCCCAAAGTGACAAGTAGAACTCAAGTATTTTACTTGGAGTGTAATTTTTTTTTTTGCAGAAATAACAGAGCAACTTTCCATATGATTTTTTTTGCCAGTGATGAAAATAAAATCGTCAGAAACGCGTACTGAGAAGGTCATATTTTTAACGATTAAAAAGGCACAAGCAAGCATGAATGCAGAAGACAAGGACAATTTACCGAGTACTCAGCGTGATGAGTCTTGACCGTGGGGAAGAAAAAAGCCAAGAACATGCTTTGGATCCTTGACTCAAAGCTTCTTTTAGGGCTTAAAATGCATAGTACAAGATAATGGCCTAAGTGTAACTGGTGCGTGCATAACAGCAAATAAGCTTATGGCATCCATCAATGACATATGAAGCTTCTTTGTCGCTGTTTTGCAGACAATTCAGACATTAATATTGAAAAAAATATTTTAAGTAGACCTGGTGTGAATTGGAAAATGAGTTTATGTGACTATAACACAGTTGAGATTTTTAATAAAGACTGAAATGTGTTGGTATGATCAAATATTTGAAGTCCTTTCCTGTCAACAATCAATGTTGGCTTTTTGGCAACTGCACTGTGTCACTTTATCGCCCGTTAGTAATTGCCTCCGCCATGCACCAAATATTTTCAATGACACATGGAGAGCTTGGCCATGCCCAGTCATCTCTGTCTGCTGAATATATCTAGCCATTCGATTCAAGGCTTTGTGAGGAATTCTTAAATAATATGCTCCATAGTCGAAGGTCTAAACTTTCCTAATAAAGGCGCCGTGTGGCAACATATCATCGCCATTTTGAAAACTATTTCTTTGAAGAGCATTAAACGTATTTGAAGTCAATATCAAATCACATAAATTACTAATGTCAACCTAGGTCACATACTGATTTGGTTCTATTTTATGCATGCGGCTATGGAAATAACATTGTAATTCAGTGGAATATTCCCATGAAGTGACAGAAAAGGAAGTTGCATTTTTATTTTTGTAATATTTGCTAGGATATAGGAAAGGTCAGAATCAAATGAAGAGGAGTCAACATGTACATTGCACAATCCTGTGTGGGTAGCGGTGTTTGTTCTTTTATGTGTATGGGGGTCTAGGGGTATGTGTGTAAGCCTTAATAGCTTATTGCCCTGCTTCCTGCATCAGTGAAAGTCATATTTCACCTGTCACTATGTACCGTCTTTATCGCTGTGAAGCTCTTCTGTGTTGTGTGCTTTCGGTTAGATGTACGATTTTTCATGTTGGTTAACGCAGAGCTATTCTTTCCGCTTTTTTTTGGTATATAAAATGTTGCAACAAAGAAATTCAGCATTGAAATGTTTTGCTATATTGGTTGAAAGATGATTTTCAAGCAAATGTCTTGTTCATATATACTCAGTGTTTGAAAAATGTGTTAAAAATTTTCACCTAGATGTACGGTTTTTCTTGGAAATCCTTCTTTCATCCATTTTCCAAACTAGGGCTTGTCCTTAATTATGATATGTTCTCAAAATGATCATACTCTATCCTCTATCAAAATGTAATCTTTTATTTACTTCAAAAATGGGTTGCTTTGTCAGCATTAGGTTAAAAGCAATTATAATGTTTGATGTTATTTCTATGACATGTCTATGGCCACACATAATTCTGGGAATGGATGTCTTTGTAAAAGCAATTACAGGCGCTAATTTGCAACTTCATAAATTCAGGATATACATATAAACAAGCACATCCAGGAAGGGTCAATGTCATTGCAACATAAACTCTGTCTGATTAACCAAACGCTCACATTCATCAATCCCTGCAGAGAAAGCCAGTCAGCACCATTCATCTTTTTTAAACTGACAATTTTCCAAACAAATAAAATGCGGTTGAACTTTCCTCCCAGGAAAAGACAGTTTGACGGCTGTGGTGTTTGTACGCTGCTACAGGCAACAAAGGAAGATTGACTGATGCTGGCGCTTTGTGTGTCAGCTCAAACTGGGGAGGGGGTTTGGAGACAAAATAGCTTGGCAGACAGGGAGGCACGTATGCCGCATGTCAGCATGGAGGGTCCCCGCAAACAAATTGAACTCTTATGGAAGAGATCTTTGCTGCCTGCAGGGATCAGAATAAATGTCTCCATTAGGCTGAACTCTAGGTGAGGATTCATTGTCCATGGAGAAATCTTCCCTGCAGTGATGCTCAGGGAGCACAGTAGAATTATATTCTTACCAGAAGCAGGGATTTCACCCATAAATCCACAACCTTTAGGAATGTCTCACATTCTATTCTCCCACTGTTTCTCACAGCTCCTTTTTCCATTGTGCATTCCTCAGCTGCCAAGTGCAATCACATTTTACAAAACTTGTTAAAATGGCACTGCAAAATTAGATCATGCAACCGTGCAATGATGAAGGAGTATCTCTCTTAAGGATGTTTAAATCACGGTCAGCCGACATTCCTTTCTGGGCAACGACCTCTTTTATCGATGCGGTATTGTGGATATCTGGCACAACTGTAATGGCATTCAAAAGGAAACTACAAATAGATGTATCTAGAGCGGACTCCTCCTCATTTTTATGTATTTGCAAGAAGATCTCCGGGAGCAGCTCATTGAGCTCAGCATGTTGCTGAGGCAGATTTCCAAGTCAGAGTAACTGGGTAAGAGTTTTTCAGTTCAAGCCAAATTCTAGACTACAAGCTTCACCATTGGATAAGATGTAAATAACATTGCACAAAAGCCATCAAGTTCTTGTTGCCCACATCTTCTACGCATGTGGACCACGGCTGCAGTGAGGATGGGCAATGAAAAGACATTTGCACTGACATTTACAGATTTTCCATCTCCCTCCCAATGAGATTGACCTGGAATTCTGACCTAGTTGGAATAGTCAGGAGCGAGAGCGAGCGATTTCTCTAATTATCATAGCCGATAAATAATACAAGTGTTGCACTGCAGCCTGACAAACGTTACTTCTTCTAGGGCAAGACCTTAAATGATGATAATTGTGGTACCTGTTCTTGGATTCCAACACACACATGCATTTAATGACTTTCTACCTCTACCCTGTTCTGATTTGATTCGGGTGATGAGACAGCTTTTAGATTGCTTTTACGCCACACGCACCACCAATGATTGTAACACAGTGGGGCTTTTGGTGCCGGAGGGTTTAATAATTTGTGAGTTATTGGTAACAAATACTTAATATTCTAATTGCTTTGAAGGGGAAATGTCAATGACAACGTATCATGGTCCGTCAAAAGCTTACTACTATAATTAAATGTAAATGTCAACATACTATACAAAAACTATTTACTGTTGCAGACTCTTTTTGCAAGGTTACAGATCAGCTAACCACTTGTAAATATTTGTGTGCTCTTAACTAATATTCATAAATCCCTCTACAAAAAACAACATAAGAACACTGATTAAACTGGGCTGTTTGATTTCTACAACACTGTCTCAAAGTATTTTCATAAGAAGCTATTTTCTGTCCTAATCCATTACACAAATCCTTTAAAATGAAATAATTAAAAAGCTATGTGCCTCTAGAAGTGTTGAGGGTAATTCCTTAATTCCTAAAATGCCATTTTGTACTGTGTTGTAAAGGAATTTAGGTAAATAAAAAATGTAAATATAAAGAAGAAGATAATAAAAAAAATAATAAAGTTCATTTTCAACAATTTTAAGCCTTAACCCCTTTAGGAAGAGTGGTCAGCTATTCAAAAGTTAACACGGAAGACTTTTAACCCTTTTTAAGGCAAGAAACTTGTTTATTTTATCATTAAAGATTATTGCAGTTATATATTCATATGATCAAAATACATTTATAAATATATGCAACGGTAATGCAAGATAAATGGGTAACATTAGACAACACTAAGGTAGATTTTTTTCAATTCATTTAAAGCTGGAGAAATGGCTGTGAATGCTCAAAAGGCTGTCAAAATAGATTGGACGTCTAGCGCAGTCAATGGCAGCCTATGGTTAAAAAGTCCCAATTTTTACATGAAGGGTCTAACGTCCCCTCAATTACCCTAAAAGCAAGGTGAAAGGCTTATTCGCATCGTGTTTTACGCGTGTTGATCAACACTTGCAGCCAATAGGAGAACAGGTGGGCGTGGCCTAACGCCAGATTGTACTATATTGTAGTACGGCTGCCAGGAAAAGACGCATCTGCGCTCACTCAGTCGCCATCCTGGCGGCTCTGGTTCATGGATCGGATACTTTCCATTCAAGTACGACATCAGCTGGCGGTGTTCCCGACGCATTTTTGTCAGAGTTACAGCCTAGAGTTACAGGTACTGTTTTCTCTTTCTTTTCAATGTAGTCATCTTTTGGCATCAGTCACGGGGGGCGTGCAGAGGAGCGAGTGGGATTGATGGGAGAGGGGAGACAACCGCAGGCATGTCTATCCTCTTGTGTGTTTATCTTCTTGCACGGCGTGATTCTTGGTGCGTGGTGCGGAGATTTAGAGGCGTTTTTTTGCGGGGCACCGTGCGCGCAATGAGAGTAGTCACACTTGTTTTGTTTTGCAAAGTATAAGAGGATCCAGGTGGAGGTTGCTTGGTTGCTTGACTCAAGTATGAACCATCCATCACTTATTGGAGGGTCGCCACATTTCTTTAATTTGTCAGGAAATGCTGTTAAATAGTATTCTGGGGCAGACTTCTTTTAAATGTAATCGGGTTGAAATGGAAAAAAAATAGGATCTTGTAAGGAATGAAGTGTTTAAGTGTTTTTAACACCCATTTGAAAGTGGATGGTAACATGGTTGTCTCAAGGTGACATTTAAAAGGTTGTGAGCGAGGGTGCACCTCGCTCACCTTTGGGGCATGCTTGCAGATGGGAACAGTTCAGCGATATTTGAGTCGGGTGCCGGCCGGTCGATGTTTAGATTTAAAGTCTTTTTTTTTTTAAAAGTGGCATGCTGAGAATAGACACAGCAACATATTTTATTATGATGCATCTGTGGGACATTGTGTTACAAGTGAATAAAAAGGGGAAAGGGATGTATTCATTCATTCAATCTTTAACTCCATGCCATTTAAACCCACACACAAAAACACTGCAAATTAGATAACCTCTAATCACACAGCACAGCATCGGTATAATATGTCTATTAGTATTTCAGCTTCCTTTAATAAAGCTGTCCAATTACAATTCAGTGAACATTTCACTTCCACGTCAACAGAACTCATTTGCCACTAAAACATTTACAGTGTTGTTCCCACCTCTGTTAAGTCCTGCTTAACCGGCTAAAGCCCTAAATCCATCCCCTTAATGTTTTATTTTGCTTTTCTGGGTGTCACTTTCAACGTCTGCCATTTACATCACTCACGCAAGATCCAACCAAAAGTGGACAGCTCGAAGTGCATCATTTTATTCTGCTATCATGATGTGTCTGTCAGTATCACTTGATTTCAATTTTATTTCATTGCACTTTGGTTTAACAGAGCCAGAATGGGCGGCACTGAGCGCTGAGCAGTTAACGTACAAAATGTGTCGCTTTCCATTTAGATCAAATCTTCTCATACTTATTCCGCAGTGTTGAAAAGAAACGTGAAACGTGGCATTTTATAGGCCATGGATTCTCAGTTTTGATAGCCCTAGTAAAAATCACTATAGTATCAGATGATGCAGTCTCATCAACAACTACTTTTACAAACCACAAGAGGGCCCCATCTGGGTTCAATTGATCTTTTTTAAGGACCCAATTCATATTTCCTTATCTGTATTTACAGGTTATGAAACAAAATGTTAATATAAGCAGTGTGAGCCATTTTAATGACTTTACGTGAATGATTTTTTTTCATTTTTCTAAAATATTTTGAAACTTCTCAGCATCTGCATTCTGCTTAAAGAAGAAAATATTCCATTGTCATAAATCATTCAGGTAAAGGTAGAATACTACATACATGAATATCTTCTAGGAGTATTTCCATCTCTCATTTCTCTTTAATTTGGTTATCTGAGATGGATCACAGCATTTTTCTCAACTGCGTCCGTCCATGTGTCGTCTCTTTTCGAGAATAGCTAAGCAAGGTCTGATGGATCAAGAAGAAATTGGGTGTTTTGCAAAGGTCATGGATGTTTCCAAACCTTTTTTCCCCAAAAGATAGCAGTTGCAATAGCAATAACAAACTGCACACTGACTGACAAGTGGAAATTAGGTATTGGCGCTATAATAGAGTTTGTATTGTCTCATGCAAGTGAGATTACAATTCAAGTCATTGGCACACTGCGCATTTTGCCATATTAAAAATATGATGGTGATTCCTGTTTTTAACTATCCTCGAAGTTTAGCACGATGGCATACCCTGGTGTGACTTGGAAGACATTAACTTTACAGGGATATCAATTTATGAAAATTGTTGAGTGAGACTGTGTGTATGTGCGCACGGCTGTAGGGATTGAAAATGAATTTAAATATATTTTAGATGATTGAAAATGAATATATTTTACAAACAAGTAGTATAATAAAAATGGTTTACATATAAACATTATATTTTAATTAATATTCAAATATTTTGTATTCATTCATTCATTATTCATTCAATCAGATAAGATTATTTAGTTAGAGAAGTCTTAAAATGTGGTTGATTCCAAATGTTTTCATTACACTGTCCTTTTCCTACGAATTGCTAATCTCTCCTATCCCAACTGTGTTTAATTTCGACTTTTTCATAAAGTTATGTAAGCAAAAAGCCTCCTAGTACAGCATCTGCTCCAAAAATTAAATGTTCTTTTCCCTGACTAAGGAGATTTTGAGTTCGCACTTACACTGGCCAACATTAACCTCATTAGGCTGACTTGTGTCACAATTCTGGTGTTGCACGCTCTCAACATTTATCCAAATTTCCCCCAATGGCTTACGACCAAGTTGATTATTGTACTCGAGTGGAGGCAGCCCTCCCGTTCTCTGTTAAACATATTCATTCAGCAGATTTGAGCAGATTTGTAGACAGTGCACGGGACAGCCGACAAGGGAACTGGTGTCAAGTAAAAGAACAAACATTACACAAATGGAATGATGAGTGCACAAAGCTCTTTAGATGAGATTTGTCACGGGAACACAAATAGTGCTCGGATGTGTCATTTTACACCTGATGCTAGGTGGGCTTTCCTGAGTCTCAAATATGTCACTGAATTTTAAAGATTAGAATTTTAAAATCATTAGAGTTACTGGAAAAGGTTATTTTTTTCACATCTGTATTCATGAAATGTGAACATTTTCACTTCACCCTTTTTAATTTCATCTTCCATTCCGCTGTTCCTCACATGGTTTGCTGGGGTGCTGGAGCTTACCCCAGATGACCATGGCCAGGAGGCGGGGCGCACCCACGTACTGCCCATTAGTCATGCTAACGACATGCCATAATAAAATACTATACTGTTATTTGATAAAAGATGACAATCCTTTCCTCAGTCACGTTATTTCAAACAGACCTGACACAAATGTACTAACTATATATACTGCATTTATCTAACATCTGGCTTAAAATATTTTTCCACGTAGGCCTCTGTCTTAATCTTAATTATGTGAATGCCTGGGTGGATATGGCTTTAACTCCAAAAATGAAGTTATGAGAGGAGACTGGTATGCCGACAAGAGATATTGAAGAGAAAATGGGTCTTTGTTAACTCGCTTCCTTGGTGTCAAAGTCAGTGGTTTTGCCTCACAACAGAACCACAGACCCGTGAAGCCAGTAATTTGAACTAAGAGCCAGACGCACACCTTTTACAAAAGGCTGGTCAAGCTCAGTTTGTCCTGTTGAATGGATTACAAGTGATCGTTCACTGCCTCAACATCTACTGGGCAGTTGCTGGTGTGACCTCGGCACCCTTCCGCAGCCCCCAGCGATTCTATGTCATGCATCTTGACTCATTTGCCTGCTGATGAGGGTTCTCGGGATATGCTAAACATTGTTGACTAGGTGTGACATTGAAAGTGGCTTGCTGCTAATTTGAGTGTCAATTTGAGGAGTGTTGCCCTGATTCCTCGATGCTTCCATTGTTCCATCATTCTCATTCATTAAAATGTATGGTCAATGCGATTAACGAGATTTGCTCACTTCTATGACTGCATATATCGTGTACATCGAGAGGTTACAAAATAAGCAAAAATGGATACCTTAACGAAATGACGTGAAGTGCATGAAGACAATGCTGTGCGAGAGGAATTTACAATTTTGTATGCTTGAGCATGTAAGTGGATAATGTAGTATTTCCCCCCCAAAAAAATATTAACCAAAATATTGGCTGGATTTAAACATGGCAGCTGACATGGGTACTTAAATCCAGCAGCAATTATTAAATTGGCAACAGGTTACTAATGCACAGCCCACCATAGGAGCCATCACACTAAAAATATTGACCTCAACATGCTTAGGAATTTCTTCCAAAATAAGTTTCCCCGGTTCCTGTTTTTGGTTGGGCTGGTGGTTTTGCTGCTGCTGCTTAACATCTGGGATTATTAATCATTTATTTCTAACATATGTATAGCCTTTGGCAGTGAAATGCAACAAAAGCTGGTCATTTGTTTGTATCCCATAGCGATAATTAAGTATTTCTAAACAGTTCAGTTCATGTTATGAAACGCTTTTACAGGGGCAAGTCTATTTAAAGCGGAATTTAATGGGACCATTTAAAAAAAAAAGTTAATATATTTATGGAATCATGTGTTCTATTTAGGTCATTTTTAAATCATTTTACAATATATTTTTATGATTTTAAATCTACTCTGTGATGATCGACATGTGCTTGAGCAGCAAAAAAATTGTTATTGGATGAGATAGAAAACAGAACTTTAACTCCTGAGAAGCTAAATGTTGGAGGCAATGAAATATTAAGAGCCATGAAATTATAAAACAAGATTATTGTTTGCTTGTGCTGTTAAAAATGGGCTGGTTTGTGGATCTCGCATGGGAAAAGATTAATTTCTCTTGAAATGAAGGTGGAAAAAAAAATAACAACTGGTGGAATGTGCCACAATAAATCATTAAAAAATAATACAATTGTTGTTGTTGTGTCAAATCGCTTTGAATGCCTTTAAGGTAGAAAAATAAGTCGATTCATCATTTAACCTAACATTTGGTATCTTTCAACAGATGAAGTCTACAGAAGTGGACCAAGGGCTATTCACAGACAGCTACTGCAGGGTGTGCAGTGCTCAGCTCATCTCCGAGTCCCAGAGGGTCGCCCATTATGAGGTAAGGAAGACCACTTGGCCTACGTGAATGCAATGAAAACTTTATGATTGTTTTTCAATGCTAAAAAAAAATCCTTAAACTTAGATTTTCCTATAAACTATTCATAACTCCCTCGTTATTATACAGGAAAACATTCCACCGACAAAACATGACATTTGAGGGTCCACTGTAATATCAAGGTATTAGTCACAACAGCACATTTCCTGTAAATTTGAACCTAAATGCAGTCAATTGGATGCCTTTCTTTCTGAAACTTAATACTTTGTCTATGTTTTGCGTTAAAGGAATTCATTCAATGCATCTGCAATGATATGTAACATTCCATTGGTTTCCTTCCACATGAAGTTTCTCTCTGCCTCAATCAGATGTCAGCTTGACTCCAATTGTGGGTTTACTGGAAAGACTGAGGGATATTGCACTGTCAGAGGAGTTCAAATGGCTTTTTTTCCAGATGTTATCTCACTACTGTATGTGCAAAAAACATTAACCTAAGAGTAATGTAAGATTAAAGATTGTTAGTGTAGATACAGTATATAAAATACATTGAAGGTCTAAAAGCCTGGAGTCTGATCATTGAGATTGGGGAACAAATATTTGTTCCGTTTTAGAAAGTCAGTTCCATTTGTTGCATTCTGAATCAACTTGCTTATTATTATTATTATTATTAGTTGGCAAATTTTTGATGGTGACTGTGAGGTGGTCATAGCTATATAAAGTACAGTCATCTAAAATGTGCCATGGTCACGGGAGAACTGCTTTGTTTTTCGGGACTTTGTAGGAGGCGGCTGTACCATTTCAAATCAAATATTAATTTTGTTATTGTGTGGTGAATTCTAAGCAGGGGGCCCTTTGCCACCTGGAACAGAGGCATTTTTACATTCTGTTTTTAGCGCAGCAGTTTGGGTCTACTCGAGTGCATTTTGACATGTTTTGGACATGCTACTGAAGAGAGCAAAAAAGGGAAGAACAAATCTGCTAATGCACCCTTTTTTTGTCAGATAATGGTAGCAAACCATCTACCAAATATGCTGAAATATCTGAACAAAGTGTTAATATTCCAGATTATATCTGTTAAAGACATCGTTGCTGACAATTGAGTTAATTGCCCATCGGCGGTCCGTCCATTGCAGGCTATGACAAAACAGATGAGTGATTTGATTAGTCAATCAACTAGTCTTGTGCTAGGATGGTTAAATATCCCCAAGCAATGTTTTTATGTTCACACTTTCTATGTCATTTGAAGCTTCAAATGAATCAATCAAATACAACTTTGAGATTTGATTGCATAGTCCTTTGTTAAATGCAAGTTGGCCAAAATCTGTTTTCTTTTGATGGTCCAATTGAAATATTTTACACTGTGATTTTACATTCCTCAAATCTGGTCGTTGCAGCAGCTAGCTACTCATCAGTACAACGGAAGATGTGGCAGAGATCGTGTCAGAGCATGTCAGCAACCCGACAAACTAATCTGTATTTCCACGACCGCTCTCTTTGACCTTTAAACATATTGATTTGTGTTGGAGAGGATTAGTGAGTCACACTAGGTTTTACTACACCAACTACTATTCCCTTCAGGCATTGCATTTGAGTTCAGACAGTGGGTGCGGTGAGTGTTGAAAAGTGGCTTGGGTTTATATTTGATTGCTTTCTCCATTCACAGTCGAGCGAATACATCCGGTAATTCATTAGAATAATTATAATCCCTAAAGGGGGAACTTCAGAAATACATTTTACCATTACCGCACGCATGCAAATTGAATACATACAACTCAAGAGTAATAACCTCTGGAATCTAGAATTACACCCTTGTCTGGCAATGAGATCTCTCCCCCAATTATTTCCCATGGCTCATTAGCTCGCTGAGAACTCCTGATATTTGCAACAAGACAAAGTGCAAAACATAATGTATATCCTTATTTTACAACGGTTTGAATGATGTCAGCACTGCGACTACTGGTATTAATCCTTTGCCATCCGTTTGGATAGCTTGAGAGTTAATGGACGGGAAAAAACAGTCCAGCAACTACTGTTGACACAAATCTACTGCGGCAAAAAGTGCAATTATAATGCGGCATGATCAAAAGTAAAGCGACACTGCTGCTTTTCGAACATTTTGTTCAGTTGATCAAAATGAAAAAAGATAAACAACTGACCCCTTGAGATAACTTTGCGCTAATGAGCAGACTGGTGGAGTTATTTCAAACAATTTGTTGATATATATAAAAAAAACATCACTCTCCAAGTATAGCCGCTTAAGCAAGTGTGCATGAATGCGACAATTTCCACACACTATTTCTATGTATGAGCTTTTTACTCGAAAGAAATGAAGCACTAACTAGCCTTTCTAATTTACATTTTCTTTGCAGAGAAATTGTTTTGCTAAACACGGTCAGGCCAATTTTATATCAAGATAACTTTGGTGATTTTTTTTTTGCCCCAAACCAATTTCTCTAATTTGGACGGTAATAAATAAAATATTAGTTTTAGCCCAGTCTCCTCTTTAGTTTGCAATGCGCATATCTCCCTTTCATCTGGCTAACTTACTTTTGAGAAACCAGCAAAGAGAGTCAATGAATCCAAGAACAAAAGCGTTTCAACATTTTAGGGGTCCAGATGAATTATAATATTACGAGCTGTCAAAAAAGGAAACTCGGTGGAAGAAAAAGTCTTCAGGCTTATCACGGTGACATGAAGATTCTCTCACAGAAATATAATACATTTACGCAACATTAATTTCTCAGTGTTTCTTTGAACTACTCAGCAAAGCTCTAGCTACCATGAAAAAGGCATGTAGAGAAAGTTAAGCTTGCCTGAGTGCACTGTGAGAGTTAGAATTCTCTTAACTTAACTTTAAATCATCACTCATACATAGGCAGAATAAGAGCATGTCCCGTAAAGACAAAAAAAAATGAAGGTAAATCGTATAAAGAACTGGTGCCCAATCAATAAAGCAATATGCTGGATTCCCTAGGCTGGTACTTTCACTGCTTTATTCTTATAATAGAAAAACCTCTGACTACGCAGAGCAGTAAACGCAACAAAACCTGGTAAAATCTCTACGTCCTTGCCATCGTTATGTTCTCGATAATCATGTTGGCAATCCAAATTTCATTCTCCTCCATCTCTGCTTTGTCCTTTACAACATGATCACAATATCACAACTCTGATTCCAAGTCTGTTTCTTGTAAAGCTGATTCATTTTCGGGTCAACTCATTTTATCTCTCAAATATTTCCCCTGATGTGTCTCCAAGAACAGAGCCACAATCAATACAAAGCTTGTAAGAAGACACCTACTAAACCCTTATTGAACTAGCCTCCAATTATCAATTCAATGTTGTTTCAGGAAAGGAATGGGAGGGAGCAAGTACATTTATTTGACTTCTGTTTTAATGAAGCCGCTCAAATAACCGATAGACGTGAATGAGTAAGCAGCAGGGCTCTCCTTTTAACCTCCATAATGATATACTGTACCACAATTTGTGGTAGTATCACTGTGCAGGGTAACAGTGTACTGCTGAAATTAGACAATAAGGAGCTTAGGGTCAGATGGTGAAGAGGATCAAGTAAACAGTAACTGCTACTAAATAATGGACTACGAAATATAAATAACGTCAACAGAATCCACTCTAGGCCGCAGGTTGGCGTTGAGATTTGCCACATTTTATAGGATCAAAAATAGAGATTATCCTGCTCTAAAGTCAGACTGTCACCATCATAACTTAGGGGAATTTTTTTTGTCGTGTGAAAATAGGTAAATAAAAGAGTGGATCACCCTGAAAAAGTTCAAACTTTAACTCGGAAAGCTTGGAAAATGCTCATTGTTAACTTCAACTTTAATTGTACCACGGTCTCTTCTAGTTCCATGAGCTCTGTTGATTAAGATTTTCCACAAATCACCCTTTAAAATCTTTCTGCTCTTTTATAATCCCCTACTTTAACACTAGCCTGACAGGCGTGACTGCCCCATTTTTACACACCCATTCTTGTGAGGCCTCCTGGGTAATGCAGCAGGAAATGGCAAGGTGAAATAAAGGAAGGCACCTTGAAAAACACAATATATTGAAAATGTACATACGTACATAGGATATATATACTGTTTACAGCACTCTGTCTACATAATTAAAAGGAATTTGGCTGCCTTGGATTGCTTTATTCATAACATTTTCCTTTCATCTTCCAGAGTCGAAAACATGCCAATAAAGTCCGACTGTATTACATGTTACATCCTGTGGATGGAGGCTGCCCTGCCAAGAAGCTCAGAACAGACAATGTAAGTTATTTATGATATATCCATGATGTCCGTTGTCTGAACTCACTGAGAAACATGTGTCTTCTGTCGGATCTTAGCCGGCAGATTCACGTTGAGAGCTTTATTGTTAATGGATTTTCAAGAACCTCTCTCAGTGACTGAATAGCTGAAAGGCTGAGGCCACTATTTTAGTGCCATGAATGTGGTGGCGTCGAGCCGCTAGTTGGATACAAAGCCATCGTAATTTCTCTGCTATCCAAAATGTGAGCAAAAATGTTGAAGTATTTTATTCAATATATTTAATTTTTAAACTATTCGGGTATTCTCAAACAAGCTTATATTCCCTTGATTTATTTGGCGTAAAATGTTCTTGGATTTAACTGCAATGTAGCCTATAATAAATTGAAGTTAGAAAAGTGAGCACACCATACCTCAAATATAAGTACGGTTTTGAATGAGTGCTGAGCTCGGTACTCGGCCGTTTGGTCACCGGACTTTTGGTCGCCGGACGTTTGGTCGCCCAGAAGGTTATTGATATTTACCATTTAAAATTGTTGCTCAAATTCCCTAAATACAAACTGCGAATTATTATTTAGTCATACTTAATACCCTATTAATTATTAGGCTAAAGAAAAGCTCCAAATTTCCCATACTTTTATTGTGTTTTGTTGGAGAACTTGTTAAGACACTGACTGACGTAGCTTCTTAAAGGGACAACGCATGTACATACAAACTCTTATACACTCACACGTCGGCTCAGTGAAACTGCTCAGGGCCATTGTTGGCTTTTATTGATGCGTAGACCGTGTTGTTTTACCTTGTTTTGTCGCCGGACTTTTGGTCGCCGGACGTTTGGTCGCCGGACGTTTGGTCGCCGGACGTTTGGTCGCCGGACGTTTGGTCGCCGGACGTTTGGTCGCCGGACGTTTGGTCGCCGGACGTTTGGTCGCCGGACGTTTGGTCGCCGGTTGTTTGGGTCCGGGCGACCAAACGTCCGCGACCAAATGTCCGGCGACCAAAAGTCCAGCGACCAAAAGTCCGGCGATCAAACGTCCGGTCACAGCTGAGCTCCATCACCCCCGTGGCCCTCCTGAGAATAAGCGGCTTGTGACATGAGTGAACGACTAACTGTGTCTCTCAGTATAAAATCCTATTGTTTTTAAGCATGTATACTACGTTGTGTCAAAATGTAACATCAAGCCAGGCACAAGCACATCTTTTGCCCTCCTTTGTCACTCTGCATTTGCGTTTTTTCCCCCAGTCTGACCCTGGCCCTTGTTAAAAAGGGGCACATTTCCCGTTGGGAGGGGCATCCTTTGTAAAAGTACACAGATTTGAAGTGACCAGGCGGTGCTCATAAGGTGGCACTGTCTAAAAATACACACAGCAGCACTGCCTCCAGAGACTGAGACAGTGCGTACATTGGGGCATAGCCCAGCGTCTGGATTTTTGGGAATTGATTGTATGTGACAACTGTACATGCTGCTGGTCATTCTAGTTGCTGGGATAACTTGTTTTCATCCAGATTGAGTGGGAATGTCAGTCAACCCGTACAGTTACACGGTTTTACGGGTGGGCTGGTGGCCAGGTTTTGCTTGCTTTTTTTCCTTGGGTCGTTAAGGTCCCAGTGGTTCTTGTCCTTGCCTAGTCTTTGTAGTTCCCCATTAGTGTTGCCAATTGTCAATCTGCTGATTGTGTGTCTGCCAATCAGATTCACTCAGTGTTGATCATTGTCTCGACTTTTTTTTACATTTTAGTTCAGACTGCAGGTCAATTCCGATTTCTTTGCCCAAATGCGACACATATTTGATTTGTTTTTTTTTCATTCAGCATGGCCTGATTCGCGTGCGGCTAAGAATGAGATGCTCTTGTCTGACAGCTACGAACACATATACGCTTGATTGCGCCTCATACGTCATACGAAATTCCAACAGACGCCAACGAGTCAGATGAAGGCACAGAAAATACATTTTCTAGCTTGTTATGGCACGTGAAATGATCCGGTTTAAAAAATGCGAGTCGCATATGTCCTTGCAATAAGAATGGCTACAGAAAAGATTGGAATTATCTGTCAAAATTGAAATTGGGGTCAAGTTCTCCGGTATGAAGGTGGCCTTTGTTCTCATGTTTCCTTTCTGACCTTGACAGGCTATTTGTAATAATTTGTTTTTTTCAGGAATAAAATTAGTTTGGATCTGTCTCTTCTACTTGCATTTGGGTCCAGCACCCCCCCTTGCTCACCCGCCCTGTATGCGAGATAAATGGATGAGGTCATATGAGGAAAAATATGCCTCAAGAGTTGCAATAAACTCATCACAATGAATGAATTTATTAAAGCACATTCAAAGTAGTAGAAATATTTCAATTCACAAGGCAACATGAATTTCTTTTACCTCCCGAGGCTCTCATTTATTATTGACCTGTAATCCCCTGACACAAGACTTGGTAATGTCTTAGTGTTTCTTTGCTTTTACTGCTTGCATCGTCTATTGCTATATTGTACTGTAATAATCTCATCTCATTTTCTGAACCGCTTTATCCTCATTAGAGTCACGGGGGGTGCTGGAGCCAATCCCAGTTGTCTCCGGGCCAGAGGCGGGGACACCCTGAATCGGTGGCCAGCCAATCGCAGGGCACAAGGAGACGGACAACCAACCATTCATGCTCACACTCACCACTAGGGGCAATTTAGAGTGTCCAATCAGCCTACCATGCATGTTTTTGGAATGTGGGAGGAAACCGGAGTACCCGGAGGAAACCCACGCAGGCCTGGGGAGAACATGCAAACTCTACACAGATGGACATGACCTGGGTTTGAACCCAGGACCCCAAAGCTGTGAGGCTGACGCTCTAGCCACTCGCGCCACCAGGCCGCGATTACTGTAATAATAAGCACTCTAAAATCCTACGTGCAGAGAGATTATTTCCCTGTCACTTTCTGCATCTGCCGTCTTCCGTTAAATCAAGCTTCCAGTGTTGCCACTGGACATCTTGGAGGGGAGACAAAGCAGTCATCCTGGAGAAGGCACAGGTGTCTGACACTGCCTTGACGGAACAAGAAGTGACTGAATTCTTGTGCTTCATTGCCATAACCTTTCTTGGAGCCATTGCAAATTGCAACAGATTGCACATTTGACGCTCACATTCGTATGAGGTGATCCAATTTCATTTCAACATTTCAAGCGGTGATACATATTTTATGAGAATAATAATAACAACATTAAAGTGGGTTGGCTCGCAAATCTTATATGTGGAGCCATTGTGGCAGGTTTGAATTGTGCTATCTCTCGACGGCCTATTTCAGCTGCAGCCAAAAGAATTGAGGGATAATAATTTCTATATTTTAATTTACGGTGAGACAATGGATTCTAAAATCATATTCCAAAGACTATTGAATGAATTCAGACAGATTTGTTATTGAAAAATACCAAATTGTTGTCTACAAAACACACAATTGGTTCACAAGTAGGACTTTATACTTTGCTACCAGTGGCATATTTCCTAAGTGACAGAAAAGAAAAAAAACTACTGATATCTGGTAGGTCCTTTTTCATTCATTCATTTTCTGAACCACTTATCCTCACAAGGATGTTTGCAAAAAACGGAAAAAACTGAGTTTGTTTTCAAAGTAGGGAATTTTGTACATTTGAGCATGTGTTTAATATGTCAAATGTGAAAGTTTACTGTTATAGACAAGATTGGATCTGGGTAAAGGGCAACAACTCTCTCAGGATAGCAGCAGAAAAGCAACAAAAATCAGCTTCTTTAAGAAGCTGCAGTAATGACGCAAACTCAATTTTAGACTTGACGCTTGTGGCAACCATTCTCCGACTCTTATCAGGTTTGAAAGCAGACCTTCATATTATTGAATGCTTTGAATAGAATCCAGAAGATAGATACAGGATGAAGACTACAATACAATAAATTATTTCTCAAAATGGACTGATATACTGTATATTTCAATGATGAGCTGTATTCAAACTGAAAACAGTCTCGACCTACTTAACTCCAGCGGACCACAAATTTGGTGGTAAACATTTTAGTTTTCATAAGGTTCATCAGAAGAGCTGAGCATGCAATTATCACAGATGTACATTTTGCTGACTCAGCGTAACTGATCAGAATATCCCACAAATCCTTCAACTGGGTCATCTAGCGAAAGGCTGCCATTCAGTATGTTAGTCCACATTAAAGTAGTGCTATAAAGAAGAGCAAACAGTAGAACACAAAATGGGAGTTCTCAGCAATCAGTTAATTTGCATAGTGAGATCAATAAGAACAGATTTTTATATCTTGCAGGAACTATCGGTTTCGAGCATTTATGTGTGAATTTGTGATGTAGGGGCCAGACTTAGCTCTACTCTGCCCTCCTCTCAGTGCACAGAAATAGACTGCTTTGTCTGCTCAGACCAAGTCCCTTTATCCTTTCTTCGTAGGGGATACCCTTGTACTTAACTGCCCTATTTCTTGTGCATGTGCCGCGGGGGAGATGCACTTGAGTAGACCGTCTTTCCTGGCCCTAAAATAAGGCAAGCTCTATGCTCTGTAAAAAGTCCGGCTTGGATTAACCCCATCCAGACAATCTGTGGCACTAAGATGTCACTTCGCAAAGCAGTTCAGCTATTTGACTTCATCACCTGGGCAGATGGCGTTATTTTCAAGACGAACTTCTATCCTTTATCTATGAATCCAATGCAGACACAATTAGAAAGAAAAATACTAATGACATTCTCTTATGGTACTTAGCTGCTCATTCAGCCAATGTTTCAAATCATTAACTTTCTGGGATGGACTGCTGACATAGCATGCATGAGCTCCTGTATTTTAATATTATTATATGAATCATTTCTGAGATGGTTGATAGTCTGGTCTTGCTTTTGTCACCAAGGGAAGGTTGCTAGGATGTGTGTGCGATTAGCGCAAATGAAGGACAGCCAAGGACAGAAGGATGGGTGGTGTGTGTTTGTGCGTGGAAGGGGGTTGGGGGTGTCAGAGTGAGTCACAGCAAACCACACACTGTCGAGGATGAGTTGGGTGCATATCTTCTTGCACACATTCAATATACTGTAAACTTACAAGGTCTGTAATTATGACATGTGACTTTAGGATATATTTTTTGCTGTTGTAAATACTCAATTCTACCACACATTATTTATAAGTGTGTTGTATTAAAGTGCAAACTATACCCTCTCAATCATCATTAGCAGGCACCTCTCTTTCTTTCTTTCTTCATCAGTTCACTCAGCAGCCTAATTAGTGAAGTATCACTTGACCTCCTACTGATATTACTCGGTACCTAATGTTGCAGAAACACAGGCCAGCTGGAGAAATCAATCTATTGAATTGTTGATTAAAAATTGAGATCATCCTTAGAATGCTTTTACATTAGCTGTTGTTCCGTCCATTTTTTCAGTAAAACATAGGAAGCAACATTTCTATTTCTTGTCTTTTTTTGTTTGTTTCCTAATTGCATATTGCTTTGTGTTTCAGGGCAGCGAGGAAGGGGATGTGGACAAGAATAAATGTTGCACGCTATGTAACATGTCTTTCACATCAGCAGTGGTTGCACAGTCACACTACCAGGGTAAAATTCATGCCAAGAGGCTAAAACTGCTACTTGGGGATCAGCCTTCGCTCACCACCAAAGGTAGTGCCCTTTTTGAAATGTTTTTATTGCTGTGGAAACTTGGGTATTTTAATCAATAATTATATTTGTATAAATTGAGGGAATGTTTTACATTGAAATAAATGTAAATACTATTCATCTGTTGTAGCCTAAAAACTATGGATGTGTGATTTAAAAAAAATCTACAGTAAATCATACAATATTGAGAGACTTTTGTGTGATTTTCACACCAAAAAAACTGTGAAACTTGAAGTCTTTGTTCTAGTTTCTGATGTGGTCTCACTTGAGACATTCTATTGTCCCTTTCATTCTCCAGCAACATTGCCCAGCCAAGCCTTTTGTTCCCTCCACATTCAACCTTAACATCACTGAAGGTGTTCATTTTAATGCCTCAATAAACTCTAATGAGACAACCCTGCTTCTACTGGCTTGGAAGAGCTTCAATAAAATGTAGTTTATGCCTCTTTTCCACAGGACAGATGGTCTACACCATCATTTGGGGGACACACTACACACTAAGATTTAGTAGGAGATTTCAGACAGGAGTCTAAAATTAATAGGATAACCAATTTATACTTGGGGACAACTCATCTGCTAGAACACTTCATGTGGTTTTGCTAAATAAAAATATAAGCCTACTTACTCAGGCACTTTGAAGGCGTTGTTCTGACTTTGAAGGCATTGGTCTGACTTTGAAGGCGTTGACTGACCTATAAAGGGAAAGAAAATTCAACATTAGGTTTTTTTGGTTGAATATGAAATTGCTGTGATGCAAAGATTTTCATTTAAATTGGTTCATATTTTTAGGTCTGGTCAATAAAAAATAATTCATTATTATTTAACGGTGTTGATGGAATGGTGGCCATGTATATTTTGATTTCTTCAATGTGGAGTGAAATTACATGTTTTGGCCTGGTTTCAAATGTCCAGGCTGTAGGCACAACGGCTCCCACGAATGTCACATCCTTCAACATCCTCAACTTTGCTTGGGGAAATGTTTCCCTTGCGTTCATTTAAAAGGAAGTGATTCAGAGAATTTGATTCCAAAAATGACCTACAGCTTCTTTTTTGCTTCACATTTTTGGAAGTATTACGTGTGCATGACTCGATGTTTCATCATATGAGGAAGGAGGCAAAGTAATTGTACACATATATTTTTGAAATGACTTCCATCTGCTTGACTGCTATTTCAAGATGTACCAAAAGTGCTGACTATCATATAGCATTATTATCTTATATTACAATTTGGCAATTAATTAATGTCCAACTTTTTCCAGCAGCATTTGAGTTAAATCTGGCAAATGACAGTTCACGTTACCACACGATCAATTTGTGCAAAATACTAAGAAACCACTGCATTTCATTGTTGCTGTCCCCAAGGCAGCCTTTTTGTGAATTTTAGTCGTAACATCTGTTCACTCTGATGCGGCCTACTCAATTTACGAGTCGGATTTTTCATCCTCTAAATGTCCACTTTAGTTTGAACAATGTATGTATATGTATGTCAAAAATGTCTTTTCCTGTGTCTGTATTCTCACCCTCATGCTACTGTGACAGTGAAATTCCCCGAATAAATAGGGCATTAACTGACTGTCGCTAGCTGACTTTTGACCCATCTACACGGGTAAAATTAAATAAATTCTGACATCCTGCAGCGACATCGCAGTTAAAGAGCTCAGTTTTTTTGCCAAAGTCTTTGATTCAAATCCACATAATAGCTACAGTTACAACTGGGGTTTTGACGTGTTCATTTGCAATTATTGAGCTTGTGATACCGTAAGACAGGGGTCTCAAACATGCGGCCCGCGGGCCAACTGCGGCCCGCGGGACGATAATTTGCGGCCCCCGTCTTAATATGAAAGATCAAAATTTTTTTTTTTTAAATTTTTTTATTTTTTTTTTTTTTTAATTTTTTTTTTTTTTTTTTTTTTGGTGGGCGGGACATCGGCCGGGCTGTCCAGTGCCTCGCTCACTCACTCATTCATTCCTCCAATCAGCTGGGCGGAGGAGAAGCCGTGAGGCCGATCACTCCGCTCGGCGCGCACACTCCTCCGCTGCTCTCAGCATAGAACTGAATGAGGCGCTATGATCCGTGATCCAGCCTGTGTCAGTGTCTGTAGCCATCTCCGCGATTGAAACGGAGAGCGAAAGTGCACATGCGCCACAAACCCGCGAGACTGAATGTGAAAGATCAACCCGAGACTCATTCCAAGTGGAAAAACATATTACAGAGCCCCAGAGATGTCTCTTTCAAAGCCTGCGGTGAAGAGAAAGGTCGGTGATGAGCACAGACAGTTTCAAGAAAAGTGGGGAGTGCAATATTTCTTTGTTGAACACAGGGGCACCCCGACGTGTCTCATTTACACTGAAAAAGTTGCGGTGCACAAGGAATACAATTTGAAACGTAATTGTACTACGAGACATGCTGTGGAGTACGAAAAATACCAGGGAGATGAGAGAGCCAACCAGGTTGCCAGTCTTAAAACACGTCTTCTGAGGCAACAGGATCTCTTCAAGAAGGCTACCAAAGACAGTAATGCAGCAGTCAAAGCTAGCTACGCCGTTTGTGAGTTGATTGATCCTGTGCTAAGTGATCCCAAATGGCTCATGGACTTGGCTTTTCTTGTTGATATCACACATGAGCTTAATGTACTGAACAAGAAGCTACAGGGGCAACTTGTCAGTGCTGCCTATGACAACGTGAGAGCATTCTGCACTAAACTTGTGTTATGGAAAGCCCAGCTCTCTCAGACAAACCTTTGCCATTTCCCAGCATGCAAGGCTCTTGTGGATGCAGGCACACCATTCAGTGGTGAGATGTATGTTGAGGCCATTTCGAAGCTACAGGAGGAATTTGATCACAGATTTGCAGACTTCAAGACACACAAAGCCACATTTCAAATTTTTGCGGACCCCTTCTCCTTTGATGTGCAAGATGCCCCTCCTGAACTTCAAATGGAGCTCATTGACCTGCAGTGCAACTCTGCACTCAAAGCCAAGTTCAGGGAGGTGAGTGGAGAAGCAGACAAGCTTGGGCAATTTTTGAGAGAGTTGACCCCCAGCTTCCCTGAACTTTCCCGAAGGTTCAAGCGGACCATGTGCCTTTTTGGGAGCACATACTTGTGTGAGAAGCTCTTCTCCACCTTGAACTTCAATAAGTCCAAGTACAGGTCCAGACTTACTGATGAACATCTTCAAGCTCTACTGAGGGTCTCCACTGCTTCCTCCCTCAAGCCAAATGTGACTATGTGAGAAGAAGCGCTGCCAGGTCTCTAGCAGCAAGGAGTAGGCAAAAGAAGCCGTGTTCAGAATATTTCATGTTCAATGTTCCATTCAAGTTCAGAAAGTTAAAGGTTAAAGAGCTGTTAATACAGACATTTGAAACGGAATAAAAATAATTCATTTTCTCTACTTAGCCAGCCAGTGTATATCTACTGTATGCTCATTAGTATTATTTGGTTTTATATTACTGATTGATTTATTTTTTATTCATCTTTAAGTTAATTTATTTAATTCATTATTTTTTGTTAAAAAATAAAGGTATTTGATAACGTTGGAATGTTTTATCAGTGCTTTTCTTGTGGAAATCCTGATGCGGCCCAGTCTCACCCAGACTCGGCCTCTAGCGGCCCCCAGGTAAATTGAGTTCGAGACCCCTGCCGTAAGACAACAGTAATTGATTCAAGTCAGGCGCATTGTCTCAGACACAGTTAAAGGAATTACGCTAACAGCTCTGTTATGCACTGCGGAACACCGTTGCAAAACAATAGATGTTCTGGTTGGCCGCAGTGGTACACATGCATTAAGAACTTAAGTGGGTAGCAACAGGATGAGCAGGCTCATTGTTCCATTTGTCAGGTAGAATTCAGAGGCTCCGTTTTAAGGCATTTAATGATGATAACAGCTTTTTTTTCTTCACATGACTGCTGGGGGAGGGCTCTGCTTGGTTAATGGGTATTGTTAGTTTGCAGTTGATGATGGTTTAAAGCTCTTATACTGCTCTGTTAGTTGCATACTGCTGCCTTTCTTGCACTTGAATAGGCAATCTTGTCTTTATAGGCTGTGCTGCATTTAGTCTTGCAAACATCAGTCACTTTTAAAAAGCAGTATATCTGAAGGTTTTTTTTTTCTTATCTCATCAGAGAATTAACTTGTAGTTTTTAGAGTGAGACTGAATGTGTATGGGGAGGTTATGTGTATGTGTTTTTTTAAATCTTCATTTTCTGTACCGCTAATCCTCACAAGGGTCACGGGGGTGCTGCAGCCCATTTCAGCTAACTACGGGCACTCGGCAGATGTTGCCAGCCAATTGCAGCGCACTAGTAGACGGATAACCATTCATGCTCACACTCATACTTTGAATGCAATTCTGCAAGAATTGCATAAAAACAAACCTGAGATCTATACGATATGCGATTTTCAATTACCTCACAACTCTAAAACAAAGCATAGAACAATATTTAGGTGTTTTATCTTCCCAGAGGCATCTCCCAGTCCTGTAAAGAACTCTCCAGAAACATCTCCTATGACCTCTCCTCGACACCGACGTGACTCAGATCGCTACTGCCAACTATGCAACGCTTGGTTCAACAACCCCGGCATGGCTCAACAGCATTATGATGGTAAAAAGCACAAGAAGAATGCTGGCCGAGCAGATCTACTGGAGCAACTGGGCAAGACTCTGGACATGGGAGATATGAACGGTATGGAAGCTTTACTCAAAATGAATAATAATGGTGAACAAAAAACATAGTGGAAGGTCACCTTTACCAACTGAGAATAAAACTCTCAGGGGATAAGCTCTTTGTTATCTATATAGAAAAAAGTCATTGTAGCCTGATGAGACCTGTCAGGCAGCCTTATGTCTGGTCCATCCCATAAAAGCCCGCGAGCTTGGTAATATGCCCCAACTGGTTTCGCCTATGTTTGGCAATGTCATGTAGTACCATATGGGCTAAAAAATAGGTCACCTGAAGACTTGACTATAAAACATCTGCCTCACAGTTCTGTTATGTGGGTTTGGAATCTCAGTTCTGGCCCCCTTGCGTAGAGAGAGTCGAGTTGTGTTATATGGATGCAGGCTTTTTCCTTTTTCATGCAACATTTTGAAGCTATGTGCACGCTCCAATTGACTTATATGTCACAATCTGTTACTTTTACTGTAGAGAAGACGATGTCACTTATGTCACAATATGTCAATAACAATTACACAATATCGTCCCAGCTGGTGGTCTACTGGCTGCCAGAATACCAGAAGCA
The DNA here is from genome assembly GCF_051989625.1 of Stigmatopora argus. NCBI lineage: Eukaryota > Metazoa > Chordata > Actinopteri > Syngnathiformes > Syngnathidae > Stigmatopora > Stigmatopora argus. Next base: position 6,492,357 of record NC_135391.1, on the reverse strand, counting down.
CCCTAGAGGTGTTAAAGGGCATTCATATGGAGCTATACTGAATGAGAATGACAATTTGGTACAGATCAGTGCACATGGTCTTCTACACCTCAGCCATATTTAATGCTTTATCTTATTTTTTTTTCAATTGAACCATTATTAAGGATTTGTGTGTGTGTGTGTTTGTATGTTAATATGGAATTTGTTGTTTTTCCTCTAATTCCTTATCAAAGTAGCATCATTTATGGAAGAATTATGTATGCAGTGTGCACAGCTGGTTGGTGGCAACCCAGTTGGTGATTGGGGCAGATGATGCTGCTGCTGCTGACAAAGCAATTTTCTTCACATTTGTTCATCTCTTCGCCACTTTTATCTATTTTGTACTTTATCTGATCTCGCTCTTCCCTCTATGTGACCCACAGCATCATCCTTTCAATCTGCTCAGCATGCTGATAAAATGTGCAACCTGATTCTGTAGACGTACAGGTTATGAAATATTCAGCAGCTCCTATGAAAGAAGTTCCATTACGCTAGAACATGCATTGTTGTAGAATTAAGTCTATACATGTAAAGCTGGACAGGGGAAATGAGAAGGTGTAGAGGTATAGAGAGCATAATGCCATACATTTGTGTAAACCCGAGGTTTTTTTAACAGTATTTCTACAAATACATTATTTTTTATGGAACAGGTGTCACCTCAGAACAAAACTTTTTTTGTTTTTCACAACTAGGTGAATTCTATTGAGACAAACTTTACAAATACTCCTAGTCAATGTTCCCTCTATTTTTTTGTTTTTCTGGGCAGAAAGACAACCTCCCTGAGCACAATGACTACCGGTGTGAGCAACATCATCATTGCTCGCTATGGGCACACACCAGTATCACACCTGCCATAAGCAGGTGTATGTCTACTACACATAAATGATTTGGCAATAATAAAATGTAAGGATTAATATCGATGAATGGGCGGTTAGGACTATTACGTGTTTAACTACAGTTTTCCTTTACAGTTTTGCTAGTTGACAATCACGAAGCACATAGGAATACACAGTAAAATCTATTGACAATTACATTCACAACTATAAGTTCATTGTAGAATTTCCAAAGTCTGAGTATGAAGAGAAAACCCATTTCAACAGAGCATTTAAGCGCCACACAGAAAAGCCTCTCGACCCCATTATCCGTTTCCAATAAAGAATTGAATTCTAAATCATTACTTCCAAATAGCCTGTACTGTCCAATGACAATGGTAAAAGAAAAAAAACATGCATTTTTATTCATCCATTGTACAATATATATATATTCTGTTTTTGTTGGAAAAATGGGGAAAGTAGAGCTGCCAGGACACATTACTTTTGGGCTGTGCTCTCTATTGATACTGACTTTGATGAATTTAACCAATACTGTTAGGTTTTGTGTGTAGAAAAAATTCAAGCCCAATCAAGCGAGAGCTTGGTAAGGCCAGGTGTCTTCGCAGACAAAACCAGGAGAGAGAGAAGAGCCGCAGGTGGCTGGAAGCGATTGCTACTGAAGCTACTGTATAATCTCATATCCTTTCAAAGATAGTTTTAGAAGCAAGCAGTCAAGGGCCACCGCAGAGCAGATCATCTCTGCTTGCTGCATAAGTCAGGATATAGCAGCTGCGCTGTGTCTGATGAGGTGCATGCAATATTGATAACGTACAGTATATTGGTCGGAAGAATCGTTTTAACCAAGACTGATGCACTCTAGTATCACTCTTGAAATATTGATGAAAAGTAAACAGCTGTTTAAATATAACTGTATTGTCAAAGTAAGTTTTACATGTATATATATATACACACACATATATATATACACATATATATACATATATATATACACATATATATACATATATATACACACATATATATACATATATATACATATATATACATATATACACATATACATATATATATATATATATATACATATATATATATACATACACATACATATACACATACATATATATACACACATACATATATATATACATACATACACATACTCACACTGTACGTAATTGATTTTCCAATTCAATTGAGGGCTCTCCCCACACAGAGTCTGGAAATGTTGAAATACTAGTATAACTATATTTTCTCCCTTTATATACAGCGAGCACACCCAGAAAACAACTTTTGTAGAAGTCAGCACCAGTTGTCACCGTATGCTACTTTGTAAAACAACCCAGAAAGAGGAAAATGCAAAATTGCATCCTAGTCGTTATGGCATGACTCCTTCTTGCCGGTCACTCCTCATTCAATGCAGAAGCTCCATTAAAAAGAGCGCAGGATAGACAGTATTTTATGGTCCTTTTGTTTATGGTGCTTTAGAAATGATAACACGAGCAGAAAGTTCTCGCTGCTGGCCCCCATTTTGCCTGTATCAAGATGCCATCACTTTGCTGGTGTGCATCAACCTTGCAGGCGCAGAATTTTAAGGTGCAAATTTGCCAATTGCAATCACCTCACGTCCCATAAATAACGTGGCGCCTGCTAAATTAATGGATTTGCATATACACGGCCCAGTGTGCAAGTGGTTAGAGCTTCGGGCTCACGAGGGTTCGATCCCAGGTGGGGTCCTCACTGTGTGGAGTTAGCATGTTCTCCCCAGGCTTGCGTGGGTTATCTCCAGGTACTCCGGTTTTCCTCCCTCATCCATATGGACAGCGATTAGCTGGCCACCAATTAGCTGGGATAAGCTCCAGCACCCTTGTAAGGACAAGCGGTTCGGAAAATAAATGAATTCTTATCCGCGTCCCTGAACACGGACAAAATAACAGAATTGATTCAGCAAAAACGCTGCAAGTGAAAAGAAAAGCTGCCTTTTAAGTGGATGCACCGTTTGTTTACTTCCAGGTCTGAAAAGAAAGCATACCTGCGACGTGTGTAGCGTGACTTTGAACTCGGTGGCACAGTACCACGCGCATCTGCAAGGCTCAAAGCACCAAAACAAGTGAGTTGATCACGCTACTGCGGGCTCCAAAAGTAGAGCTCATTTGCACGTTTAAAGTATTGATGTTGAAGCACGTAATGCTAAATGCTACTTTTCATTTTTACGTGGAGAAAATGCTCTCGTTGCTTTCATCCGTGTCCTTGAAATCTCCTGCTCCTAGAGCATAGAGAAGGCCTGTGCATTTTAGATACAGTGCATTTCACTCTGCATGCATAAATTACGAGAGACTATTGTGGAACGGGGCATTGCTGAGACTGAAATTTTATAGATGGCTTTATTTGGCTGGGGGCAACCTTGTGGACTTCAGTCTCTTTACAGATTATATGTTCTATTTTGGGGGGAAAAACTGTACACTTTGCTTGCAGTTGAGCAAAACTGGTTGAAATTAGTCACATTTGCATTCCTGCAAAAAGTAGGTCACATTTGTATGAGTCTGAAAAAAGTATTTGTGCATGCCTATTGAATTTCTTCTTTTTCCAGTATTCTCGTATCCCTTCCACCTGTCTTCACTCTCTTTGTTCCAAACATTCATTCCAATGCTCATCAGCCACTTGTCTCAGTGGGTCATTAGCCTTTCCGCTCTCTATGCACCTGAGTGAATGGATGGTTGAGCAAGTGATTGATTAAAAAAAAAATACTCCAGCTTGGTGACTGGCGGTGCATTGCAGACTTTTCAGTTTCATCACCGGATGGCTTATTTATCCTACTAGAGCAGACAGTATAGTTGGGATACCAGTAAAATAGACCACAATCGTATGCTTGTGCATTTAGAGTATACAATTATCATCCATCGACTAGGGTTTTCCTTTTTACAATCATCAACATGTAAATTCTACCAGTGAGCATTTACCATATCAGATGTCCTCAATAGGCAGATTGCATTACAGATCTGGACACAGATGACTTTTTTTAATCTATTATTATTAGAATATTTTGACTAGGGTGTGTAATTCAACCAGTCCCTTTTTGGGGATTTAAAAGTCTGATTATATCCAGTTGTATAGTTATATAGTCTGATTTTAAGAACATTTATCTTTACCCAAGTCCCTGTTTTCTAGAATTTCCATTTTTAAACTTCATCAAATGCATAAAAAATATTAATGTATTGGTTTAAAAAAAAAAAAAAATCATACCGTAACATACTTTTACATACTATTTTAATTATATATATTTCATTATAATTTCGGAATACAGACTAATATAAATCATTTTTTTCTGTTCCTTTCAACAGTATGAAGAATCAGATTTGCGTCCAGTGAGCGCAAGACAAACTAACTACACTCGATTGATGTCAGACAAGCTGTACAAGCTGTGGTCAGCCCTGCCCTGTTTTTTTTCTGCCTCTGCTCTGCAAACTGTCCTCATTCCCTTGTCTGTCTTTCACAATCAGTTTGGCCTCGCCTGGAAAATGAAGGATTTTTTTTTGTATTTTGGAGGGAGTGGCGTCTTTCCTACGGCAGCACTGCATCATTTATCTCACCTCGGAGAAATGGAGCTAAGGGACGAACAACTTACTGCAAAACATTGAAAAGATAACCTTTGCATGGTTGGGCACTCATTGACGTGACACAACACATCAATTGTCATTCACTACATCTCGTCAAAGAGAATTCAGATCCGTTGGTGAATTGCAGCATTTCTACGTGATATTAATTTAAACTGCTTGTTTGAGGGACAAAAGGTAGGCTGTAGCGCCTCTGACTTCTTGACAATAAACAGAAGATTTTATTTAGTTCTAAAAGACGTGGTTTAGCTTTGTAGTATTGAATTCAATGGAATTGCATTAAATAGCAATAAGTATCTTGAACTAACAGAGATTAGTAAATTATGGTTGCATACTACTGTCTATGCAACATTAAATTAAATGACTACAATTGTGAAATGGAGAAATTATTACTGAATGAATCTGTGGTTCATACCAGCTATTATTTTGTGTTAGAAAGTGTCTAGTGTTTACTTGTTGAGTAAAAAATTAAAGGGGGGGGGGGGCTTCGCCTTACTCTCAAACTTATTCCCACAATTACAAAACTACTTGTTAGGTCATCCACAAAAGATTATCACAGCTAAGTTCCCAAATTATAAGTTGAAATGAAATTATAATAGATGACAAATCTCTTTTAGATGTTTTATTTTTTAACTGTAAGATTTTCCATTCATTAGCTGACTTTTTAATACGTCAATTAATGTGAGTGGCTTTAAAATGGTTCCTCTGGTCAGGACGACTTCGGTCTAATGTTGTCTTCATCTCAGGGAGATGTATTGTACTGTAAGTGGTAACAGTGGCTGCTACACTAAAATGTGGCTTCAAAGCCTTACATCCCACTATGTACACTTGTAGAATGTGCGGATTAAAGTAACTAAGTAGAAAGGTCTCACTAAAGAATATCAGATATTGTGTCGTATATATATATACATATTTGAATCAATTATACATTACTATGATTATACATATACTGTTCACAAAATGGTTTTGACTCAAACTGGTATTTTGGTTTTGGAAAATCAATCCATGAATGCAAATTTTCGGCATCGAATCAGAACAAGTTGCGTGTCTGAGGGTGAGCTCGTGTTTATGTACTGTACGGGGGGGGTGCATGCGGCATGTTTTAGCATTTAATAGTTTCACATACTAGTATTAAATTCAACTTTAATACTATGACAATAATATTCCATTAAAATAATTTGTCAAGTTGTCGGATGAAGCGGCGTTGTGTCAATGTGCGTGACCGGACGTTCTGTCGAAAGACGTTTTGTCGAAAGACCGGACGTTTGGTAGAACGGACGTTTGGTCGCCGGGTTCGCTCGCTGTCAAATTATGACAGAGAGTTTACTGTTGATATTTTGATATTAGATATTTAGATATTAACTCTCTCTCTCTCTCATGATTATAATTTTGAGAGCTGGTTTCAACAGTAACAACCCGGCGACCAAACGTCCGGTCGACCAAACGTCCGGTCGACCAAACGTCCGGTCGACCAAACGTCCGGTCGACCAAACGTCCGGTCGACCAAACGTCCGGTCGACCAAACGTCCGGTCGACCAAACGTCCGGTCGACCAAACGTCCGGTCGACCAAACGTCCGGTCGACCAAACGTCCGGTCGACCAAACGTCCGGTCGACCAAACGTCCGGTCGACCAAACGTCCGGTCGACCAAACGTCCGGTCGACCAAACGTCCGGTCGACCAAACGTCCGGTCGACCAAACGTCCGGTCGACCAAACGTCCGGTCGACCAAACGTCCGGTCGACCAAACGTCCGAGTACCGTCAATGCGTCTGTTGTTACTTTGCTGTTGGCCTTTCACTCCATCACGATAACAGACGACATACACTAAGTGATTCAGTCAAGCCAATGTTTACTAAATTGAAGCTCTCAGCCAATGAGAATGGATTAAAACCTAATATGGCTTCTACCACTTGGCACACGAGGTACAGGTATCATTGTTTGAGAAAAAATGGGTTTTCTGTGGTTCAAAGCTTCTGTTAAAGTGTGCTCTTGTTCAAAAGATAGTAATTCAATTAAGTGGGGCTTTGTGCAATGCTCTGGCCTAGTTCTTATGTAGCATTTGTTTTCAAATTTGATGTTAAATAATGTCATCAGAAATGATTTAAGCGATCAATGTCACAATGTTTTCACTCATGCAAATTCTCAATCTAGGCACTGGATGGTCTGCCATACTATTTGCATTTGTTCAACCATTCATTTTGTAAAATTACATTAACTGGCAGCTGCAATCATTTAAATCTGAACACGTGGGAGTGAAAAGGAAAAAGACTGCAATGATGATGAAAAGTGTCGCGAGTTAGATGCCATCGCCACCCAATGGAAACTAAACTGTCAAAATGTCTTTTTAAATTGCTAAGAACAAGTGCATGTATGACTTCAATTGCAAGTCGGGAAAAAGAAATATTGACTTCGAGCAAGAATAATGACTTTCAACAGGTCTTATTCAATTGTCACTTATGTGTCCACATCTTTCACCCTCTAGCCCCCTTGTGCTTTGGGAAATGTGCATTATTGTGTCCGAGGAATCCAAAATAAATGACATTTGCAACCATACGGACTCCGAACACTTTGTATTGTCTGGGCTACAAGATATGTAACCTGTGAATTTCGTTGTTATAAGTCGAACGTTAAGATTGAAAGATAAAATACCCCAAAAACTGTGATTTCTAGCCCCTCCCAGAAAAAAAAATAGTTTTGACATCCATTGCCAATAATGTTTTTTGACTACAAAAATATTCCTTCTTTTGATAGGTCCCACAACACAAATGAAAGCTATACAGGAATTTAAACTGGCATTTGAAGTAGCAAAAAAAATTTTGATTCCTTGATAACTTTAAAGGGCTTTTCTCATTGGAATTTTGACATTTTCAATGTGTTAGCATATTCCCCGTCTTATTTGATCTCCCTGGATGGCTGAATTACATCGAGCACATAAGTAGCCCTATCCTTTTGATATTGAGGAAGATGGTTTCCAGAAATGATATCATCTTGAAAACTGTATATGGGCTGAGCAAGACAGGAACTATGAAGAGTTGGGACCTTGCGGCTGGAGAACATCTGAGCCAGGGAAATCTGTGGGGGGTTGCTACATTTCTCACTGCCTTTGAAGAAGAAAACCATGAGTATATTTCAAGAATCAGCTCTGTGAGGTAAGTATGGGGATTTTTTTTCCCTGGCGTTTTTTCTCAGCTCACGTTGGCGAGGGCGTACAAAAAGAATGATTTCAAAAAAGCCATTAAGCATATGCTTGCATAGAATAACTCTAATTGCTTTTTCCCCCATGATTGAATATTAGGTTACATCAAGTGCATTAAAAAGGATTGGCAAAGTAAGCACTAATTTTTTTTAATCTTCACTTTAAATTTCAAGTGAAGTATTCCATTCAGGAAGCAATTCAAATATAGCATATCAGCCTTCGTCTCAAGTATGAATAAAACGTCGTAATACACTTGTCTTTCCCTGCAAGACTACATCATCAACCCGTCTTTGTTCCGAATGCTTCACTGAAACCAATGTGAGGCCAAATAAAGCGCCTATTTTTGTGATTTCCAAATTTAGATCGAGTATAATTAAGTCTTTTGTGGCTTTAATCCATCCCCTGATCTATCTCGTTTCACAGAGCCTGTAATGCCTATTCATGAAGGAAACGGAATATTCTCTTTGCATACAAAGTGGCTCAAAGTTATCTGGGAAAGAACATTAATACATATTTAATGTCATGTTAACAGAATATTTCTGGCATCCCAATTTCCTTTGGGTGAAACGCGGTGATCACTTTATAGTACTTTATCACTATGACATATCCTATCCTTGAGGTATATTTTTATTAACGTGTCGATATGCACATACATGATGAGTAAGCCTAGCCTAAGTCTTCAAACCGCAGGTTTTACTAGATAGCTATAAATTTTGCATTTTTATTTCATGGTCATATGGGCTTTTCTCAAAGCAACATCCAATCTAATAAAAAAGACAAACCATCTAATGGGACAAGCCTTTGATTTATTAATGTGCAAACAAAATCCAGCCAAATTTTATTGAATTATTTACTCAATCCTAAATGGTACAAAAAAGGACAGCGCTTTCTCTCTTTTTATCTTGATTTATTTACTGCAAAAATCCTCCTGTGTTTCAGTGAGATTTATAGTTCTTTTGGATTAGGTTTAACAATGAATGCCCAAATATTTTTGCAGATGTCCTTCAAATAGATAAGTGCAACGTGCTAAAAAAACTAAAGTTCATTGTTTATATCGAACTAAGCCTTGAGCAAATGTGAGTGATGTCATGCACAATAAGTATCTGACATCTACTATTGGTTTGATGCTTGCAAGCGATTAAAGCTGTCCAATCCGATGTTTGACTTTGTTTGAGAACTTTAACGCAGCGAAAGATTTGCCCTTCGAATATTCAGAAAAATACTGCAGATCATTTGTCTAAATCCGAGCAACAATTTGTTTCCAAGATGTCAACTCTTCAAGTTGAATGCTTGCTTTTTCAGTGGGTGTATGTTAAGCGAGTTGTATGTTAAGCAAGTTATATGAGATCATGCTCAGCTGCATGTTGCACATGACAAGAAGCAGGCAATAGCCAGGAGCATCTTTGTCGTATGAAATAATGTATGCAAACATGTAGTCCTCGGCATGAAGCAATAACGCATATTTTAATATACATCTTCTTATTACTATTTATTTATGTTTTGGTTTAAGGCTATGTGCACTTGTGGGTGTTGAGATTAAGAATTATTGAATGATGCATTTTTCTTAAGCGTGACTTTCAAGGGGCAAAAAGACCAGCCTGGAAAGGGGAAATTATGATTAACATAGAAAGTATTGTCATGGTGTATTTTGTTTGTATTGAAATATGACAGGATTGTAAAATAAAATGGTTTTGTTCTACTGCGGCAAAATTTAGAGCATCCTGACCAACAGCATAACAATGAAGATCATTGGCAGCCCTGCACTCTCTTTTCAAGGCTCTATAGCCCCCCGATTCTCCCACACAGCACTCAGCCTTTGAGCCAGCCCACCTCTTTTCCCTCCTACCAACAGGTAAAATATCCAATATCCAAGTCTGAAGGCTCACTCAAAACGAATATGCGCTCAATTTTATTCAATCACCTCGAAAATCTCACACACAAATTGAAGTGAACATCGAACAGTGACAAAATTACAATAAACACCAGCAAAAATGGACATAATCACATAAGCAAACAAATTACATGCCTCCGCTGCTTATCTAAGAAGGCATCCGCAGAATGAGTGAGTTCTAATTAGCAATTCATATTAGGTGCACTTGTCTGCCACAGATAATTAGATTAAATTGATATTTGCTTCATTCCATCCATTAGTAATTTGCCTTAAATAACTTAAAGTTTGTTTTCCACTTGCTAATCAGCATTCCCTTCAATACTGCACATACATAATCATATAAAATGGGGAAAATGATGTATTTTTATTATATATTCTTTGTTTTTATTTTTCTGCCACTTTAACTCAATCATTGCCAGCTCAGTGTGCTGCAACTGTTCATACTTTATCGTGACCTAATTAAATATTCATTATTGACATAGTAAGCCCTAGAAAGTAGGTATTTTAATCATTTTCTTCCAAAGTGAACCCCCTGCATATATTTAGGTTTGTATTGATGTTAGAACTTTTAATGTTGTTCAATACAAAATGGGTAGGTAATTAAGTTTGGGACCGCCTGTTATTGTAAGGGAGGAAAATAGTTTGCAACATTTGTATGAAAATCACACCATCCCAGTGACTTTGCCTGCAGGTAAACTATATCATCATAACACAATGTCATTCTTGGTCGTTCCGCAAACGTTAACAAACCCCTGAGGGTTTACTGCACTATCAAAATATCCAATAACAAATATGAAGGTCGGCATGGATATTTGCTATGTATGATAACGACGATTGAAGGATACCGATTGCAAATCGAGTGTTTAGTTTTGACACATGCTTCTCCTGAAGGACAAGGTGGCAATACATAGTTCGCAGTGGCCATTACGGAAAAGGTCTACATTTTTATTTCATGCTTTGACCTGTAAATGACGAATTCTGACTGTCACGTGAAATAATTAAGGGAGTTAATACTTTGAAATTCAATCTTCCCACTAATAATTGAGTTTGAAGACAACAAATCTTAAAAAAGATTCTTCACAGTAAAGCAGAAATAAAATATTGCCTCTCTGGATGCTGGTCATCTCCCCAAAAAGTGTCGTTAACAAGCTGCAACTGAATCACGGCTGCTTACGAGAACGAGACAAGAAATTGCCTCCGCTCAATGAGTTATGGGGGTCGTATTGATTTGTGTTCCAAGACCGCTTTTTACATCAGTCCTATTTGTTTGAAAGTAATTGAACCTGTCCTGTCCTATTACAAGTGGGCATTTCAATGTCAGACAGTCTGTTCATTTATTTCTTTTTTTTTTAACATGCCATGTTCTGCAAGAGGCAAAATTCCATAAATATATTGACATTTGTTAACTTGAGGCTGCATTAATATCACTGAAAGAGCTTTGTGAATGAAGACGCATAATGAACGTAGATATGATTCAACAATGAACCGTGGAAATGGCGAAGAATGCCTAGTCAGCAAAATGACTTTAATCTTCATTTGCACATTCATTCATACATCCATCTTCCATGCCGCTTCGACTGTATTTAATTAAGTACTTTGATGAGTCGATTAATTATTTTACAATGACATTTCAAGACGTATTCTAAGCATAATCGGTTAAGAGAAGCAGATTAATTACTCTGTCACGGTACCCAGATGATAAATTGATATATTAAAGATTAAGGACCTGAAAAAGGAGAACGACAAATATTTTACTGGTCTTATCTCCTCAGTTTTCACTTTAAAAAAAAAAAAGCCAGCAGATGGTTATGCATTTTTTGGCAATTTCCCTGACTGAAGCTTTAGCGATTACCCTCTCAAACTATAATGAAAAGAAGACAAAAAATAAGAACGCTGGCACTGATCGCAATGTAGATAGCCGCTTTTATTGGAGAAGAAAGCGACAGCATTTTCCCCAGCGGTGCTTTAAACACGGATGACCCTGAGAAAAGGCAGATAGATTAAGACCATCTTGGGGAGGACTGACACCTTGACTGGATTTTCCTAGAGTTCTTTGGATCTTACATGAGAATTGTTGCTGTTGTGGTTCCAATAGGACTCTCAATGGACGGTACACGGTCGATTGGTCGCCGGTCTTTTGGTCGCCGATCTTTTGGTCGCCGGTCTTTTGGTCGCTCGGAAGGTAAGTGATAATTACCATTTAAATCGTTGCTCAAATTCCCTAAATACAAACTGCGAATTACTATTTAGTCATACTTAATGCCCTAGTAATTATTAGGCTAAAGAAAAGCTCCAAATTTCCCGGACTTTTATTGTTTTTTGTTGGAGAACTTGTTAAGACCCTGACTGACGTAGCTTCTTAAAGGGACAACGCATGTACATACAAAACGAAAACTGAAACTGCTCATGGCCATTGTTGTCTTTTATTGATGCATAGACCGTGTTGTTTTACCTTGTTTTGTCGCCAGTCATTTGAATTCATGAGAATTATGTAGGTATTAAAACCAGCTAATAGGCTATGGAATAGATTAAAATCAGGTTACAATCGATTTGAATAAGGGAGAGGGTAATGTATGATAATTACAGGGAATATTTGAGGAAGGGAATTGAGTCTGGACAATTTGTGCTGAAATTGGAAACCGTTCAGGCATTTCTTTAGGTTTTTTTATTTATTTAATGTTGTTTTTATTGCCAGTTGGGTGATAAGAGAACCCACTGTTAGGCTTGTCACTGTAATGACGTTGTTGTATCGTTCAGTGCTGGGGCCACTTGTTCAAAATGATAGAGATCAGTAAGGTTGTTATCTTCCATCACACTAATGCCCACATTGAGGTACACGGGCAAAGGGGGGAAAGCCCTCAAATGAACCTTTTCAAGCATGAACTACACATTAGGTCTTTTGGGGCTTCGTTTTATTCCTTTCGGGAAAATAGTATACATTTGTATAGGGCTGCATACACGAGTATGAAGATGAATATTTCATGACAACACACGGAAAGATTACCATTCTGAATGTAGTATACGGTACCCGTAACATCTTATTTAAGAATTGAAAAAGACCTGGACCAGGCCGTCGTTTCTTTCATCCTACGAATGAACGCACAAGATCAACGATGTGCTGCCGAGTGGAGAAAATGCTCAGACCGCTTTGTGACCGTATGGAATTCGAGACTATAGTTGTGAAAGGGAAAGTACAAAGAAAATTGAATTCAGTTATAAGAATGAGCCGTAGATTGCAGAATAGGGCACAGCTGAACAACTCTGGGCAGCTTAATCAACTTTACATTCCGACTCAGCAGAATCTTTTCATCTGTGGGAAATGCCAATGGAATCCAAAGGAGAAGTATTTACTCCATCCATATATAACACAGTAATCCCTCACCATTTCGCGGTTCAACTTTCGCGGCTTCACTACTTCGCGGATTCTTTTTTCTAGGAAAATTATTTATTTAATTTTTATTTTTTTATTATTTTTAAATTCATAAAAATGTGAAAATCCACACTGAAATTCATAACCAGAAGCAACTCTTGCTACTAGTACTCAGCACTGAAGAAATTTTATTTATTTATTTATTTTTAAATAGAGGTGACCCTACTTTGCAGTTTTTCGATTATCGCAGCCATGTCTGGTCCACATTAACCGGGTTATTTGAGGGATTACTGTATACGATTATACTTGGTACGATTATAATTATTAGCATTCATAGAGTAACAAAACAAGAGGTTGGGTTCTGAAAAAGAGGAAAAACTGTGGTGACGCTGAATATTCCTTTTCCTTAGCACCCGTTATAATTGTAGCCAACAGGAGACAGCCATTGCGTTTTCATAGTGCGATCAACCAGAACAGACTTCTGCAGGTGGCCCCTGAACAATTGACTTTGGGGAATAAGAAACTATTCTGTCATTCAGGTAGGAGCATGCGTTGGGGTAGAAAAGCCTTTGTGCGAGGAGGAGAGAGAGATGCATAAAGGGAATAACGTGCAGTATTTCAAACAGTGCAGCAAGTCATTCCATTAAGATGGCTGTTCCTCCAACAATAATAACTCACTGTGCTCACTTTGTATTCTGTGCATTCTTCTGTATTTGTCCTGACCTCAAATGACATGTTGTTTAGCCAGTGTTAAGAGCCGTGCATAATTCGTCTAAATTCAAGACAGCAGGGAAGGTTATGCTTCTTCCCTAGCATGAACTCTTTGGTAGCATTGGCATTTGGGGTGTCTTTCTTTCTTTCTTTCTTTCTATGACTTCAAAAAAATACAGTGGCTCATTATATATTGAGCATTCCTGAAAGCACACAAGCCGCCACGTTCCCGGCTTGGCAGCATGAGTCCTCTTTGCCCCCGGTTGTTGTCATTTCAGGAAGCCCCGGTGGGAATTGGCCACTCTCCGCTATGCACTTCCTCTCCTACGCCAGTGTCTCTCCCCGTCAAAGGACGATGAGTGACAAGGAGATCCTGCGAGGTGCCTTGAGGCGGCACATCTAAAGATTTCATTCTAATTCCATTATGCATCTCCACGATGCTGTAAACGGCAAGGAGAGCTTATCATCCACGTGAAACACTGTTTCGCACCAGGCAAACGTTGTCTACGTGGACGCCAAATAAGCCAATCAAGCCCAATCCGAGCGAGTTTGACCAGTTCTGGGGCATGTGTTGAGGAGAAATCTCTGACGCGTAAAGTTCATTAACCACCTACATATCCTGTGCATTAACAGCTGCTTGTTTTGGCCTTATGGGATGCCCCGGACTAATGTTTTCCGCGACTTGGAGCTACACTCTGATCACCCTAATAGGGTCGGACAGCAGCACTGCAGGATGTCAAGCCATGTAATGTCCTTTGAATAAAATCATAGGACAAATGAGACTAGCCATCAGGTCATTAGGCATCGTGCCAAGTATGTCGTATGCTAAATACGTATTCGGGGAACTGTGAAGCCTGAGATGATGAACAAACATCATCACACGAGCCTCGAGTTCTGCATCGCAAACGTTTATGAGTCACACATTTCACAATGGGTCAGAGATTTGGTCAAAGTAAAGACGTAATTTGAACTGACTTGTGCTCATTGAAAAAGATACCTTATTTTTCTTTTTGCTTAAGGGTATTTGTTGTATCCTTGATTAATGATGATGATGACAACAATGTTCATTTCTATATCAGAGCTTAAATCTAAAAATTGCAAAATACATCCAACCCAGCGCTACAGTATTTAAATTTAAAATTCAATTATATTCACAAACATAGTGTGTGTACATGATTAAATGCCGTTACCTTCCTGGTATATTAACATCATCTTAAAATGCTAATGGCACTTTCAAGGAAAAGGCTCCCTTGCTGAGTTAAGAAATAAAGAGTCATCTTCAGGCGTCGCAACAAATCCTTTTGATGTGTCTCCATGTGTTATGCATGGTGGCGGCGGCTGTGTAATTACAGCTTTGCTGTCTTCCTAAAAGTCTGTGTTCAAGCGTTACTGTTGATGCTTCAGCTCATCCTCAAGCAGAGAGCTTGGATTGACTCATGTGTACCCAGGCTCTCGCTCTCTCACACACTCACACACACACACACGTGCACACACACACACAATTACAGGACTGCCAAAGGTGATGCTGGCATCCAAATAGCAATTACGGGGGAAATGGCCATGTCAAATCCGACAGCCACAACAATTTCCGTTTGTCTACATAATTACAAGCATCTCGATCGTAGCACTAACTAAGCTCAGTCAGAAAAGATACAATGCATGGCGAGATTTACCATTTTGAGCTATAGATATCTATATATACGTATACCCCATAAAGACATGGCGTCCACATCAACGTATTTTCAATATAATCCAAAATTTGACATACACATGTGGACATTATTATTTAGAAATTATTCATCCTTAATGTATTTCTAAATTATTTGTGTGTTTTTAATCAATGCAATTGCACAAAAACCTACATTCATGAAAACTGAACAAAATCATTGCCTCCCACTGAGAAGGTTAAGCGTCCAATTCAATTAAACTGGGAGGACTGGGTGTGGAAGCTTATATTTGAATGCCATTGGCTGTGCAGGTTGTCCTAGCACTGTCAATGGCCAATGAGTTTAATGCGTGCTTTATTAAGTGTTAACACTGTCTAAGTAAGAGACCTGTCAGTCTCCGGTACCTGCTACTTTTAATCATTTCCAAGCACAATAAGATGATGTAATTTTCCCTCCACACAGTATTTTCTATAAAAAAAAGTGTTTGGCAAACAAATCCTTACCTGTTCCAAAGATTCAAATCCTTCAATTCCTCAAGAGAAGTTCTTAAACAGTCCTTTGCATTCTCCAATGATGTATAGGCATTCCATTCTGTTGAGGAAAAATAGGAAATATGTCATGTTGTAAATTTTCCATGTAGGGAATTCCCTATGAAACAATGAGTGATAAGCTCATGCTTGTTTTGGGGCAATGCTCCCCTCCTTTGGCAAACAATTGTGGTATTAACTTGGCAAAACAATGAGCTTCGCAATCCATACAAAGCACAATGTAAATAATCTGCATTCCGCTGGATAGAAAATAGCTACTGCCTTCTGGATGTGAGGAAATGGAATCCTATTGTTTGACAAAGAAAGAAAGAAAGAAAGAAAGAAAGAAAGAAAGAAAGAAAGAAAGAAAGAAAGGTAATGCCTCTTTGTACTGTGCTTCATTTCAATATTGTGTCTCTCTTTGCATCCAAATTTCTGTCAGCAACCAGATTTCAAAGTACTAGTACGTAAAATATAGGCTGCAGCGGTAACTTGCATGAATTCATTAATACCACTAGATGACAGTCTTTTCCTAGAAGACATGATATGTGAGGGCCGCAAAGTCCATGCTTCAAATTTAGATATTTTAACATAATTTTATCAAATCTGGAAGAACTTTATTTCAAACAATTTCTGGTCATTGTATATATTTTTGGTTGATAGGTTGGAATAGACATTTTAATTGGAGATAATAAAACTTAAAGCAACATTAAGGCAAACTATAACAGAAAGTGTAAACAGATACTATGCAATATATGAGATGGTGTTCTTAGAAGCTAGGTTGGAAAAATTAACATCAACCAAAATGACCCTTTTTATGCTTTAATAAAACGACGGTGTTGTTCTAACACCAGATGGCAGCCTTTCTTTAGAAAAGTGCTTAGCCTGTTTGATCACATTTCGATTAGCAATGATCGCTTGCTGCAAGCCGTCATAATGAATGTCATCATTTAGCTGAAACACAAAAAAAGACAGCTTTTTATGTAAGGATTTGACTGGTGTGATGTAAATTGATAATTTACCATTTGATTTAAAAATAATAATAATAAGGTAAGTAATAAGAAAATAAAACAAACCATTAATTTATACTTTGGGGTCGTTTTGCAGGTTTGATGGATAAAGTCAATACGTACACAAATCACAGACTTTACCCTTTGAAACTTTTCCCCATAATCCTAAAGCATCACACTTACTACATGATCTACTATCTACCTAATCGGCCAAATAAAACGAAAATTAAGCCGAAAGAAATGAATTTTCACAAGTGATAGAAGGCTGGGTTAACTCTGACATATCATGCAAATAATTTTTGCATGCAGACATTTTGAACTGCCTCTTTAAAAAAAACTGACCATGAGCGTGGTAATTTACAGACCTACAGCATGGCTGAATGTACAGTATGTCTCATAATTGAAGGGATTAACAAGATTAGTCATTTATAAAACCTTTGCAGAACCTGTCAAATCTCATTCTTTTGTTTGAATGCCCATAATTTCATTAATTTCTGCAGTTTGTGGGGATTTTTTTAGTTTTGGTCTGATTACACTCATTTTTTATTGATTTAAATTTAACACCTGTTTTTAACTTTTTGGGCACAAAATCCAAAACTGGACACATTTCTATCATGTAAACATTTAGAACAATAGAATCCTTCTTTTCTATACAGTGCTTATTATAATCTATTTTTTAAATCAAACATTGACAAAATGTGAAAACAATAGGCTGAGCCACAATGTTTATCCAACAATGTCATATTACAAACGATATGTTTGTATTTATAATTGTGTGCAATTAGTGAGAACAAAGTTGGGAGAAAACTGACAGCAAATTTTGGAATAAGCCAGCAAATTTAAATTTTAATCAGTCTGAAAACAAAAATTCAACTGAAGTTTGAGTGTTTTTTTTTGTTTTTTTGTTTGTTTTTTAAATAAAATTAAAATCTACATAAGAATCAATTCGTGCCACAAAAAAGCAAGTCTCATTATGAGGGATGTTGCCGTTTCAGCGTCTGCAATTGCTCGTCTGTTGTTGCCGCCTGACAGATGATCTGCTTATAGGCTTTACTGTAAGGTGCCGGGCTGCCCGGATAAAATTGTGGTGTGCTCTGCTACTCTCTCCAGCTCTCTCCGACTTGACCCCTAAGGTTAATCTCAACTGGTTCCAACCCAGTTGTGAGGGACATGTACTGTAAACAGTCCGAAAATGCCGACAGACATTGAATATTTTCCTTTGTTGCATTCCATTACCAGATTCCCACTGAAAAACATGAATAATTGAATAACTGAATGATGTTCCAGTGCCATTGCCAGCACTAGACATCAATGGTGGACAACGAAAAACATATTTTACAGTGACGTCTGAAGTGCAATTTCTGGTTTAACAGTAAATTGCAAGAAAGGTCATACGAATATGGTCCATGTTTGAATAAAGTGAACATCTGTAAAACACATTGATTCCTCATGCGCATCACAGACATGAAGCAGGATCTCGGGCCGCATATCCCCCCCACCCAACCTTCCTGGCAGCGTATGCCTGACGTTAGCCCACCCCGATATGGATCAGCTGTAGAGCAATTGAGCCTTATCAGTTTCCTTTTTCTTTATCGGGTTCCTGTCTCGGCTGATGAGTGATGGGCAGGCAGGTTCATGTGTTTGAATGTTGCTATTGTTTGGAGCTCACGGATTTATCGGGGAATAACATCTTTTAGGGTCTTTACTGTAAACAGAGGGCATGTCGCTTTGTTTTGTTTTATTGAGCTTGCAAAGTCTCATCTCCCGGATGAGAGTTCATAGGGTTTTTATCTTTTTTTTTTAAATAGAAAATTAACACAGTAAAGATGGTTTGTAATTACTACACTTTTTACAATAAGTGATAAGGGAATTCCCTCAGCATTTATGGGAGGATAATTGTATTGTTACTCTTGGGTCTCTATTTCTTTCATGTATTGTCAAATACTTAAATACTTACTATATGTGACAAGGACATTCCCCATTTAACCTTATACCACCGTTGAACAAATAACTTCAAAAAGAAGGCCTCTATGTCATCTAAAGCGCTGTTAAATTTTCATTCTAACTCATTTCCAGTTTCCCGATTCATGGAAGCAAGCGAGCTACTTGAAAATTGCCTTGTAGGAATTTAAAATAGAACATTTCCCCCCCTAAATGCACCACAAAAACAAAACATTGATCTTAACTGTACCAAGAGGAGTCAATTGTAGTTCCTAAATGACATTTCTTCTCAGTACAGACCTAACATGCACTCATTACCCTTCCTTCAAGACATAAAGAGGGTCAGCCAATTCCACGTAACAGAGGCAGCGCTTTTATCTGATTACAATATTGACGTGTTTATCTTTTATCTTTATACACATTATTTACGAGACCCTAAAACACACTATCAACAACACAGTCCACATCACCTGCATATGTGTCATGCTTGTCACGGCCAATATCCGCTCATTACATCATACCGTTTATCTCCTAAGCTTGAAGTGATGTGTTGATCTACAAAATGTAATTAGTTGAATCACTTGCTATCAATGCCCCAAATAGGAAATATTGGATTTCAACCGCCAAATTCAGACCAACAATAAAACGCCACCCAACTTCTGTGGCAACGTGAGCCTATCTGGACTTGAAAAAGACGGAGCGTTCGTCCTTTCAAAGTATGACGAGCGATATGAATAATTATAAAATAATGGCGTGTCTATATAAATAGTAGGCCATGTCTGTTCCAACAGTTGCACTGCCTCAATCCCTGAATCAGCTGCAGCTGTGTGTAGGCGTGTGCACGCAAACTGCACAGGACAAAGGGAGCGAACGGGGAACAATGGTAAGGCCTTGTGGTGGAACTGGGGCGAGACAGTATGTCTGCGGAGCCGTCAGCCGCCGAGTCTTAGGAGGAACCTCTAGCGCCACACAGGAAAGCTCTTTCTCCAGAGCTGCCGAAAACACACACACTTGCAGGCACACGCAAACGCACACTGATATACAGACAATGGTGAATAAAAGAGGCCCCCCATCCTGGCCAAGCCCTGGACTTGTCTGGACGGTAACTCCAGGGACTCATCTCACTTCAAGTCAGAACACAGCGGCCGGGCAGACCCACGCACCCAAAGGTCAGAACATTCATGGAAGATTTGACAGATTGAGAGATGTACATTGTCTGCTTACGCAGCACTTTACCGTCAAGGTCTAGGAAAAGGCCAATTACTGTCACTTATTGACCTTTTGTGTCAGCAGCTTTCCTGCTCCATTAAAACTTATACACCCTTTTGTTCGACATTGTTTTTCTCCTATCGGTACTGTACTGTAAAAATAATAAAACATGGAATAATAACTAGAGTTTTAATTCATTTGCTGGCATTGGGGATTGGACCATTGCCATCGTCATTGATGGTGATGCACTAACGGGGGTTTAAATATACACGGATCGGGATTAGTAAAACAAAATCTAATCAAAATTGATCCGAACACAAAACATCACTCAACATTGTTATAGATAGCAAGTTGTTAAAAAGAATCTGTGCTCACAATGCTTTGGAAACAAAATTGTCAAAAATATCAAAATTGCGTATGTTTTTATTGCTTTCGGTGAAATGGAATAATGATTAGATTAGATAACTTTATTCATCCCGAATTTGGGAAATTTCACTGTCACAGTAGCAAGAGGGTGAGAATACAGATACAGTAAAATACATTTTAGACTTAAATAAAAAGGTAATAGATAAGTTAATACATAAATAAATGTACACTTAACAATCATTACAGTACAATAGGATACTTATATATATATATATATATATATATATATATATATATACACATATATATATACATATATATATATATATATATATATATATATATATATATATATATATATATATATATATATATATACATATATATATACATATAAATAAATAAAGAAGTATCCTATTGTACTGTAATGATTGTTAAGTGTGCATTATCTATATTCAATTGATCAAAGACCCATAAATCCGATCAAAGCAGATTGTGCAGACTTTGATGAGCAAGTGGTCCAAAGAATGAAAATGGTATCATCCTGTACGTAATTGACGATTTACAGCTAAAGGAATGGCATTCAGTTGAGTGTTTACCATGCAGTGGCTTTAGTATGAGACTTCATGATAAGAGTCAGTGTTAACAGTTTGTACTTTTATAACTCTTTGCATCATTTAATTACTGTACTGTAAGTGCATTGAGGACTGTAGCTCCCCTTTAACACAGTCGAGCATCAGCGTATAGAGAGATGTTCCACTACTAAATAAATGCAGAATCACTGTATTGTCATCGCTCTTGTAGTGATGTAGCCAGCGATTCTCTAAGGACGAAAAAAACTCTATGAAGTGACATTCCTTATAAATTTGCGCCATTGTCAACAGTCATTGTTACGCAAAGCGTAATCCATGATGCAGAAGCCATTTAGAATTTCGCATTTAGGATGTGACGAAAACGATGCGGTCCCACAGTGAGTGGCGCACAGGTGACAAAGGTTAGCTCCAAATCCCGTCACTGACGCAACACATTGGAAAAGCAGACAAATAAAATTCCAGAGTACAATTCGTACAGCAGCAAGGGCATACGCAAACTGAGCCAACAAAAAAAACAATCCAGCTGACTGTGAGTGCAGCAGCGCCAGCAGGGAGAACATCATCATAAAAACACTTGGACAGAACAGATGGATTGAATGCCAAGAATCCATCTTTGACGCTGCGGAATTGTGTTCCCGTCATGAGCGAATCCGGATGCGGGGGGTAAAAAAAACAGTGAGTCAGACAGCCTGGCGCGCTAGCACGACAAGTACCCCGTTCTTTTTCCTGCACTCATCCTTGCAAACATAGCATCTTCCTGTAGAAACACAGTTGACATCACTGGAGCTGTCTGACCTTTCCTCTGGATTGACCACTCGGCCTGCCAGCCGCTAGTGACACGTGCCACAGAAAATAGGCCAGCGTTCTGGCTTGAATGATCAAACGCGCTCAAGGGGCATCAACTTTGTCATTCAGGGTTAAGTAGGAGGGTGCTTGAGGATTAACATGAAACCAAAATGTGACACAGCAAGCAGGCATGTAGGACAGCGTTAGGATCTTTGGACATTTGGCAAATATCAAAAGTGAAATGCATCTTCAATTATATTGGGGAAAATTTAGGTATGCAGATATTAAAACATATTTTTTGCGGTGGCCAAAAAATGTTCACCTTTAACATTTGGGTAAAAAACAAAATAATATTGCATTACATGGGTGATACGTGTTTTCCTTTTAAAAGTCGTGTAATGTTTTATACATATATATATATATATATATATATATATATATATATATATATATATATATATATATATATATATATATAAATATATATATATATATATATAAATATAAACAGATTATTCAAATAGTGATATATTCCTAAAACTGTTGTTTTTATGGCGCAGCCGTTTGTCGAGAATGCTGACTAATCTGAAACAACAGCATGTCTTGCTCAGTTCCTCATGCAAGAGCTCAGTTTGAACCAGTTTGCACTGGAAACAAGTTGCCTACCACTCCCTGCACTGTAATCATTGATATAGCGTTTCTCTGCGTCACCCGATTCGCTGGCTTCTGCAAGTTCTATTCTTGAAGTGAGAAAAACAAGTTTTGTCACCGTCTTTGTTCAAATATGGAACCCATCACTTTGTGAAGGGAAAGAAATTACATTGATGCGTTTTTTTCCGTTTTATACCTAAATAATAGATGGAATAATAACGTTTTTTAAAGCAAACTGCATTTTTAATCAAATCTTTAAAACCATTTAGCAGTTAATTTAAATTAAGATTTTGGTACAATCAAAAAAATGCAATATTTTCATCTTTTCAGTATCGACCAAGTTTATGCTAGAATGAAATCTTGACACATTATTTGAGCTCAAATTGACAATGAATTATTAAAATTGCCACATAATAAGCTAAATTTAATCTTCATTTTTATCATGAAACCAGTATGTTTCAGCGAGTAATTATTTATGAAATTTGTTAAGAAATTAAAGTTTGTTTATGCCATACAGGTAGTTCAAAATAAATGGACATTTTGCATCAGAACTTATTACATAATGTGATTTTTAACACTGTGCCATTTATTATACATGATAATGGAACCTACAATTGATAAAGGAAGTGCTGATTGAACATTTTCTATAATGCAAATGTCAAGTTAGAAAATTTGACCCAGTGAAACATTATTGCTTGTTATCTCAGAATCTATCTCTGATCATTCCAAATGATTTTGCTTTGCCAGCTAAGTGACATTTGTAGATATTTTTTTATAATTTTATTTTATTTTTTTGATAATTTGATATTATTTCTACTTTTTGATTGATTGATTTGATTTTAAAGCAGATTCTAATCTTGTGTATCCAAAGGTTTGTTATATATAGACTTTTGTTATGGTTAGCATTTCACATTGCCATAGTTGTGATGTAGCCTCTCCCTCCCTAAACCCACACCTTTACCCTCTGCCTTCCTCTAACTGACGTCCAGGTCCGAAGGCTGTCCGCCACACTGTCTGTTGACATGAAAGCGTTTGCTGTTTCTAGGGCTGATGAAAGGCAGGAAAAGGGCGGGGAGCATTGAACCAAGTCCAGGACGGCACACCGCAGCCAACACCACATAGACAATTGCTTTGAGTATTTAGCTTTCTTTTCCTCAACAATTGAATGGCCATAAAAGGTTAGGGGGGGGAATAAAACATCTGTCCCTGAAGTACTTGAGCCAAAAAAATGAGACAATTGAGAGATTGAAGTTTAAAATTAGACAATTGTCAGAGTGAAAAACTATTAGGTGAGTGAAGTGTAGCTAAATTGAGAAATGATAAATAATGTCTAATGACAATGAAAGCATATATATACATATATCAGTGGCGGTCCGTGCATTTTCTCGTCGGTCTTGAAAATGGCTTTAAATCAACACAACAATATATTTGCTTGTGCAGCTCGCTACAGATACAGTTTGATAGCTCTGGCTAATCACTAGCCAATCATAGTTGGTGAAAGCGATGACGTATCCCTACGCCTCCGAGAAGGCAATGACATATCCCTACGCCTGCGACAATGCATTGTGGTGTTGCCAACTCGAAATCTGATTGGTTAAAGCAACAGTCTTATCGACGCTTGTTTAATGCAGCAGAGCCCGCAGAACTGATTGTGAAGGCCTTGAGGCAGATTTCTGACCCTGGCAACAAATAATGGCTGAAATGTGATTGGTTAAATGCTTCAATATGAAAACACATCTGGAAGCAGTGCAACCAGGGGGAAAAGCAATGAAAGGAAGCTAACAGACAATTTGGAATTATTTAATAAGTATTGATAGACAAAATATAATATATGATTCAGATATTTCTTAGGCCAGCAGAGAAGGGCTTGAAGGCCCTGACGGCCCGCCACTGAGATATATGTATATATATATATGCATATCTATATATAGTTATATAGATAAACCTATACATAATATATATACACATATACACACATCTATATTTGTGTGTGTGGGGAGGGGAGGGTCATTTTAACATATAGTTACTACTTACAGGGGATAGTAAGGTGTCAAAGGAGAGAGTAGTCACATTTGACCCGCGGGGTGATGTGTATTTCAGCTTAACGCTCTATACAGTATGCCACGGCACGTGACAGATACACCAGAGCGGTGGCGTCATGCGAACAACCCAAGAAACTGGTTTGAGCTGGCCGAGGGACTGCTAAAGCAAACAGATTAGGAGCATCCACTCCAACCATCTATGTGTCATCAGCAAAGCCTTGTGCAGGCACCCATTACCCGTGAATAAAAAGCCGTAAAAACACACCCAAAATCACCTCGTAAAAGTGAAGATTTACAATACGAGGATGATGATTGAGTAGGCATTGACTAGTGATTTATGATTTCTGTGGAGAGGGATCAAGCTGAAGTTAAAGACGCAAAGCCTGGCCACGTCTAAAGCTTGTAATGCTACTTTAGCAGGTTCTTATCTAGAGTAAAGGGATGATTAAAAAGACTCCGGCACAAACACAGCGCAGCAGAAGCACCCCACCCTCCCCAGCCTGAGCTGAACTGGTTCTCGCCGGTCTGATGTGGTGTGTGGCTGTATGAGGGAAACCCAGGGAGGCTTAATCACATCCTTCTCTGACTAATATTCACCCTCCAATGGGCTCGTCACGTTAGAACAAAGAGAAGAGGGCAAACGAGAAATGTGCTAACCCTACGCTTTATGAAGAACAAAAATTGGGCAAAGTTACATGACTCATAACTATTAGGAACACCAAGCATGCCTCTAATTAACTGTCAGTTAGCTGACTGTCATATTTATATGGCAACCGCTGATGAGTAGGCTAATAATGACAAATAGTTACTAGTATCATAGTCATTTTTATGCCCCTGTATTTTTGGTTAACTGCCAATAATTCTATATTCATCAAAATAAACTGCTGATGCGTTTATTTTGCATTTACTTTTTAGTATTCAGTTATTTAGAACCATGATGGGGATTCTAGGCATATAATTGGTTTCTCAATTGAACTTGAAAAATTGTTTTGATACATATTGATGGAGTATTATAGAGTCATGTCCACATAGAAACATGTGCGCAGTGATGCATAAAAAGAACAAAGCAGAAGGTAACTTTTGTAAACAAAGGTATTTATTCAAAAGGACAAAGATGAGGACATCATTGATGAAAATCATTGTGCTATTTGACACACGAGTAACATTAGGAGTCACTACAGTGACAGTGTTCATATAGAAAAAAAAGGCATGTGTATAGGACAGGCATCCATGAAGGTTCTTCTTCTGGCACTAGAAATGTCACATCTTTGCAGCTTTCCACCAGCTCCTCTTTGTCTGCTGCTGCTTCGCAGTGGAGCGTCCACTCGAGTGAATTCGAGTCTCAAGAAAACATTATGTCCATTATTTCATCAGTTAGCTTTTTCTGCTCGCGTCCAGTCACAGCGAGATTCTCCATCACCACGTTGCCGCGAGCTGGCCTCTCCGTCAGCATCTCGCTGGCGCACGGCCGTCGCACTCGCGGCCGTTGGCGTTCGAGTCCCATCGGAAGAGCAGTCGCATGGGTCCGGGGTGGCTCCAAGTCGAGCCGAGTGAGAGAAAACCGCGGCGGCTATCGCCGCGCCGAATGACGGCCCGTCAGCGGAATTTGAGCATCTGCCGGAGCATGCCGGCGATCTGGAGGAACTTGTCCTTCTTCCGCTGCTTCAGAGCCATCAGCGCCCGGGCCGTCTCCTCGGGGTCGTGCGAGTAGGAGAAGATGCTCCTCACCCGCTCCTCGGCCTTCATGTCGCCGGTCTTCTGAAAAAGTCTGGTCAGGGCGTCCTGACTGACATTGTCGAAAATGTTGGCTACGGCCTTCTTGCGGTGAGCCGTGGCAAACTTGTTGCCGTGGACGGAAGGACTGACGCGGCGGCAGTCCGAAGACACGTAGGTGGACATTTCGTCTCTGGTTTCGCGTGGGTCTGAGGCTGAGACAAAGGCTGAGCGAGCTCTCCTGAGCGGCTTGTGAGGCTGAGTGAGTGAAGGAGAGCCAAGTCTGCGTGTATTTATGCTGCTGCGGTGGGAGGATCTCTCCGCCAGCCCGCCACTGGTGACATCAGCAGTTGTGAAGCAGAGACGGGCCGCTTTCTCCCTCTTGTAAAATGAGCGATCTGCCTACCAGCTGTCTTTGTTGTTGTTGTTGTTGTTGTTGAAAATGCGAACCGACCCTACTTTTTACTTGCATGTAAATGAACAATCACTCCAAAATACCAGAAATCCCAAGAGTTCCAGGAGTTTACAACAAACATCATTTCATCTTTGGAAAACCCGTCTTGGTAGGATATAGAAGTAAAAGATCACAGACCTGTGATGTGATATTTCCCATAAATCTGTAGCTATGAAAGCCTGCTACGTGCAAAAAGGTGTAGGATTTCAGAAACGAATCACACCATGGTGTGGTCGCTTTCCCACACATTGCGAACTGCACCACCTCAGTTTGCTCGTACAAGCACCGAGACCACCTCTCTGGCAAGGTCTCGGAACAGGTGTTTGCCCCGCACTGCATTTCGCTGGTTGGCAGTCACGCCAACGTAAAAAGACAAACTTTTTGGCATTAGTCTAGAGCCAACAGTGCTGGTATGAATGCACCACAAGTACCCTTGGGCAAGATACTGAATCCCAAATTGCTCTCATGTTTAGATACTAAATAAGGATATAGCCTCAAAGCCCTTGGAGTGCCTTGAAAGTGAGGGGGAGTTTGCAGGTTCTCCCTGGGCTTGTGTGGGTTTTCTCCAGGTTCTTCGGTTTCCTCCCACATCCCAAAAACACCCATGGTAGGCTGGTTGGACACTCTACATTGCCTCTCGGTATGTATGTGTGTGGTTGGTTGTTTGTCTTCTTTTGCCCTCTGATTGGCCACCAATTCAGGGTGTAGATAGGGTATTAAAATAATCCTTATTTTGGTAGTCTTATTTGTTCCAGTAGAAAAGCTGATATTGTCAATGGATTGTACTATATTAATATAGTGTACTTTTTGCATGGGTTCTCTGTTTCTATATTACTCATTTTGTATATTGTAGTAATAGAACTATTTGCATGTTATGTGTTTCATAATATATGCATTGTTTTTGTACTATCTATGAAAAATCTATTTCAAAAAGAGATGGCGGGCACAACGTATGACACATGGTTTACTCTAAGCTCTGGGCTCGTTTATCCATTTAGTTTACCAAAAATGACAGTTTGAAATGAATCAGCATTTCTGGAAACCTTTAGTGAATTTGGACTACAACTTATTTTCTTCAACAAGCAGGGTCTTGAGTGGTATTTCCAACCAACATTGACCTGGGGGCATGCTAGCTCTCAGATCTTATCTGCTTAAAAAGAAAAGCCAAATTGTCCAATAAATAGTGAAGGTATGAAGCTGGAAAAACTGCTGCTTACACATACCTTTGCCTACAAACATCCTGACTGCCTTATATGGCAAAAGAAAGTAGTCTATACCAATGGTGATAAGTGGCACAGGAAGTTTATTTTTTCCTCTAAAGGCAGCCCAGTGAAGGTCATACACAGTATGCCCGGCATGTGGCATTGACTGCCCCGCAAAACAATGAGCCAGGAATCCTTGTTGGTGAACTAGGATTCTGGTCTTCCTGCCAAACATGCTCCCCAAGTCTGTGCGAACAATGCGTCGCCGCAGGATATCTGTCTGCCTACAGGTGGCATGGCTCGAGACACGGAATGTCAATGCGCTTTTACAGAAAAAAAAAAAAAAAGAAAAACGTTGGCTGCATATTTACGTCCTCGGGCATAAGGCGAGGAGGGCAAGGTACAATGAGACTTCAACAGTAAGACGGAAGCCAGAGCCTTGAGCTGTTCAGGCCATCCTCCCTGCACACCAAGAAGTCGCACATTATCTTAACAAAAGCACCACTGAGTTTACACAAGTACTGAGGCTGTGTATTTGTTGGCCCAGAAGAAGGCGTATTCCCCTGAGAAAAGCGTAAACATCTTTAAATTTAGCTGATATTGCATAAATAATATTGGCAGGTATCCCTAAGATAGACAGCAGGTCAAAGAAAATAAGTTTGAGAAGGCAAACATAACATTTAGTTTCCCTATTGACATTATCTTACCCTCTTATTAATGGTAGGTAGCACTAGATGAGAAATAAACAGCTGTGAACTCCGAGCCCAGCGAGCTCTGCAATTTGAGCGTGGACTTCATTTGATAAGATTGCGATGCTCTAATGGACTGTGAGGCATGAACCTGCCATTTCAAAATCAACTCAAATCTTATGTAACACAGAGGTTATGAACATTTTTATAGTGGTGGATAAGGAGCCTAGTTCATTCACCCCAGTGCTCTGGCTAGACAGGCATGAGTATACTGACTAATTAAAAGCAAACTCAAGTCATTTATTTCAGGAAGTGCTCCCTTTCCTAATTATTTTTTATACTTTAGAGCAGGGGTAGGGAACCTACTTGATTTTAAAATGTAAACTTTTTTTCCAATGCTGTTGGTCTATAAAATCATTTTTGTTCAGTGATCCTTGGAAGCCAGTTACAAAATGCTTACGAATGATTACGGCAGTGATGTGCACAGCATGGTGGGCTCCTTGCATTATTTATGCTCACTAAATTAAAGGCCACCACAATTAGTGCTGTCTTGAGCCAATACGCACTATCGGTCTCGGAGACCAACGTGGCCATTTTAGGAATATCGGACAGTATCTGATTTTGGTCACAAGCAATCCCAGCCACTATTGAAGTATGTTTTAATCACTGTTGCACATTTCGGCTCCTATAAATCAAACCACTAGGCAAACATGTCCTCTGTGTTTGACTACCTATACTACAAACCCAAAGACTAAAAGACCATGAATTATTTGTACCAGAGTATTTCTTGACGAGGTACCAGCAGATGCAAAACTATATGATTTAAATATATATAT
The DNA here is from genome assembly GCF_051989625.1 of Stigmatopora argus. Taxonomy (NCBI): domain Eukaryota; kingdom Metazoa; phylum Chordata; class Actinopteri; order Syngnathiformes; family Syngnathidae; genus Stigmatopora; species Stigmatopora argus. The sequence continues at coordinate 6,463,037 of NC_135391.1, read as the reverse complement.
ATATATATATATGTATATATATATATATATATATATATATATATATATATATATATATATATATATATATATATATATATATATATATATATATATATATATATATATATATATATATATATATATATATATATATATATATATATATATATATATATATATATATATATATATTCAATGGTCTTAAAATGATAGGTATCAGATCAGCATGAATGGATACTGGAAAACCGTTCCTCGAAAAAAAAAGAGACCGAACGTCAACATTTGTGTATTGCGACATCTCGGACAACTTATTTTTCAGTTTGCGGCTCTCGGTGGAAAACATTTTGGACACTCGCACTCTTAGGGGATGCTGCATCACTAGAACTAACATAGCTGATGACTCCCAGCGGGCAGTGGGGTTAAAGGAAAAGAATGTTTGGCCAGTGTTGATACAGTAAGTGAACATCAAGGCCTAACTAGGATATGTAACACGCAACAAACACCCAGTGGTGTGGGTTTGGCCAACAACCGCTTATGCAACTGTGTCAGAGGAAATGAAGGGCATTTGGTGCAGGAATCACTTCCATCAGGTCTATTGTGACCCTTAATTTCAGAACCATTGTGTTGTTGTATACATACAAACACTATACAAACAAAGGCTGATAAAACAACTGTCTATGTTTTCAGAACTATTTGTTAGGGTAAAGTCAGATTCAAAATGTTTTAAGTATGCTCATGCTCCAGCGTGGTTAGTGCGTCGGCATCACGGTGGGGGACCTGGGTTCAAATTCAGGTTGGTCCACCTGAGTGGAGTTTGCATGTTCTCCTCGGGCCTGCGTGGGTTTCCTCCGGGTACTCCGGTTTCCTCCAGCATTCCAAAGACATGTGGGGTAGGCTGAATGGACACTCTAAATTGCCCCTAGGTATGAGCGTGAATGGTTGTATGTCTCCTTGTGCCCTGCGATTGGCTGGCCACCAGTTCAGGGTGTCCCCCACCTTTGGCCCGAAGTCAACTGGGATTGGCTCCAGCCAAACCCCCCCCCGTAACCCTAGTGAGGATAAAGCGGTTCAGAAAATGTGAGTGAGAGAGAGAGTGCTGATGCTCCATGTCGTGAGATAGGCAATGTTAGTTTCTATTCGGTCACCGAAACCCTGAACTAAACCAACCCAATAAGGTTTTCAAATTTCTTTTCTTTTCGATTTGACTGGTTCAGAAAATGCTACGCTCCATATTGGAAACAGAGCCCAGCTCACAGCAGCAAGTGGTCCTTACAACAACTAGCAAACGGAATAGAGTTTCCTGGGTTCTCATATGGTCTTTGGTTCACTCTATCTAGCAGCAGCCCTGGAGGGACCGACCTGCGCATGCAGATTAAATTACAGAGCATTGAGCCCCCACGTACAAGCAGGCAATGCCGGGCATTATCATGCTGAACCGGCTGAATCCGGCTACCACTTGCTTCCCGGTTGGCTGCACCGCAGGAGCCTGAGGTCAAATGTACTGTTTGTCTGTCCACGCAATGGATCCCTCACCGCGGCCGAATCTACGGTTCTCTCTCAATCAGGTGGATCATATTAAGGTCACTGTTGTACAAGATTCACTTGTAGCCCTATTGCAGCACCCTGGGCCCCCGTTATAAACTTTTGTGATATCCATCTCATGAATGTGTTTACTACTCTTTGTGTTTAAAAAAACAAAAGCAAAAAAACAAAGCACGAAACATTTTAAACAACTAAATGCTGGCTTGTTTTTTAGCCTTGCAGCAAAAAAAACACAAAAATGGGCCAAACTGTTGTTTTAGCAGCGGGTAAAAATCGGTCATACCATATCATTAGAAGAACTGTTAAATACTAAGTATGACTAAAAAACAATAACAAAAAAGATAACAATTATATGTAGATTCAGGTAATTTGTGGAGCTTGTTTCACTATTTATGAGCAAACAAGATATAGTTATGCCATACTGCCACATTTACTTACTCTGGATGATTTTTAAACAAGCTATATACCCAATTTGTGAAAATGATCACTTTACAATGCACAAATACACATCTACAATCGACTGCCAGTCAAAATGGATCTTTCTTTCCACATTTGGGTCATGACACTCATGTGTTTGGAAGATTTCCTGCCACTCTCTACCTGTAAATTGCTTTTTAGCCTTTCGGAAAGCCTTATGAGACTGGAGCCCTGGGAAAGCGGTGTTACAATCTGGGCCATGTCTCCAAAGGATGATGTGCACAAAGACAACATAATACAAAAGAAGCACAAAGTGATGAGGCCTGGTCAGGCGCCAAGCGAAGGAAAGTGCCGTAACAGCCCTATTGTTCATCGTGGCAGGAGGGCTAGGTCACGCAAGGATGAGGATGATCATGACCAAGTCATCAGTGGTTCTTTCTTGGATACGAAAGCAATACACACCTTTGTTTGGCTTGATAATTAAAATGTATAACAGCCTTCCCTGTCCAAAGGTGAAAACTTCTTTTGGTTACATGTTATTTGGAGGAGCGTTGTTTCTGTTATTTATTTAACAAGGTCAGGACAGCCACCTATTAATTTTGTTATATAAACACGTATATGAAAAGTGACAAGAAAACAATAGATTACATATCTATTCTTCCCAGCAGATCAGTGACTGTTTAGTAAGGATTTACAAATAGGCTTAGACTGAAAAACAACTGGAAAAGTAATCATTAATTTCTCAATAAAAGGTTTGAAAATGTTACGGACCATGTTGCAACCACATTTATTTTTCCGATTTATAACCTATAATGTTAGGTAAAACACGTGATTCCTTATTATTTGGCATAAATATCTCTTAAAAGTATGAAATGGGGAAATTAAATGTATGACTGTCTATTGTTCTGAAACCTAAGTGTCTAAAAGGAAGTCTAGCAGCTGTTCTTTTAGGAAATTCTAACAGCTCAGAAAGGTTTAGCAGTGCTTATGTGGTGACTTGGAGGTGGAACTGAGAATCCCAGCTAGCGTCAGATTGAGGCTGGTTTAAACCGGTATGCTGGGGAGAGAAACGAGCCTTAAGAGCATGCAGAACAAAGAAAAGGCCTTTCGGTCAGGTGTCGTTGAGACATGAGACACGCTTCGGACTTGTCCAGTATTTGTCAAAGTAAACAAGTCAACTTTTGCTTTCAGCTTGGGCCTCCAAACACATAATAATTGACAACAAGAGATAACAGCATGGCAGAGAAAAAGAGACAAGGGAGTGAGAGATAAGGAAGAAACACTGTAATGAGGTCAACAGTCACTCCGTGCACCGTGCAATACTAACAAGATGTGAAGATGAGAATTTAGCAAGTAATTCCATGCTTTTCATGTTTACCCCCGCCCCCCGGCCCCAGATTGATGCAGCAGCACGTGGCCTGTTAAAAGACATCCACGTGTGCGGCGTCATTTCAGCCAGAACCATTTTCTCTTGTTATTCCTTGACTTAAAACACATGGATTGATTCCTAACAACATTAATAAGTCATAATCAGAACTGATAGAGAATACAGTGGATTGTCTAGAAAATACTGTTTTTTTATGTGAGTGCCTGATAGATAAAAAATTAAGGATAAAATGATGAATCAGAAAATGATGATTTCAACATCCCCAAGACATTTTCCACTTCAAGTTGGACGCAATGTAAAGAAGACATCTTTCTACGCAAAGTGATCATCATAAACAAAGAGAATCCCTCCACAATGCAAACATCTCTGACTGCCTCAAAAACGCTTTCACTTTTCAATATGACATAGTTGACAGCATGGTTAATAATATCCTTTACATACATTTATTTGTACTGATAAACTCAAATCTAAAAATTTTAATTGAGATCAAAGTATGTACGTGAATCATTCCAACACTAATAGCCCATGGCCATTTGCCATTGTCTATAAATGACGTCAATGGAAAACAATCAATGTTACTTGCCCTCATTGATAATAACCTCATTACTGCAAATGTCCCCTAATTTTAGTTGTGTTCGATTCTAAAAAATATTTCAGAAAGACTAACAGTAAAAAAGCCCTATAAATGTTTACAAGTTCAATTACAGATCAGAAATTTCGCCATGATGACGATGTTGATATGGATCAATGCCTGCAGCTAAACCAATCCATCGAACCCACAAATGTACTTCCCCATTCACCATTGTGCATTAGGTCAAACCAATTGTGAAACAACTTGTACTAGCCCCAGTGGAAATCTATTTTAACATGTTTACTTCACTGCAGAGGTACTACTGGTCCAGATATTTGGGGCCCCTTCCAAAAATATATAAATTTGGATCCTACCACATCAGCAATACTCCTTTCTAGGACTCTAACAAAAGTTATCACTTTGCTTTCCTGCTTATATTGATCTATCTTTGCATTGAATTTGCACGCCAAGGTTTCCTAAAAAGTTGGGTCATTTCAAACCGCTATCTCCCCAGGCAGATAGAGCAGACGTCAATCAAGCGTAAATACGCATGCTGTCGTCTTTGAACTGGAATCAACTCCCGAGTTCGCCATAGCGGTCCTTCTTTACAATCTGAAAATAGATAAACACCGCTTCCTGGTGGTGGTATTTTTTATTGCAGACTAGATCACGTCAAGAATTCTAAGTGAGGAGTTGACGTAACGTAAAACGTGGGACAAAAGAACCATGAGGACGAGACAGAATCAAACTACATCAGGGGTGTCCAATATACAGCATGTGAGCTCTTTGCAGCTCATTTTCCATTTTGGGGTGGGGCGTGCCCTCTATTTATTTATTTTAACGATCCCGAGACATCCCCAGGCCACCCAAGAGCTGTTACCCCTACAGAGTGTGTTTCTTGCAGAACATTTCCGCAAAGAAATAAATAAATTGCTTCATAAGAATGAAGAATAGCCTATCAGAATCTGACATTTTTTTGTGTACGCTGCTCTCGGAGGACTAGGTTGGCAAAACCGTGAACTGGAGGGATTTACAGCATAACGGCAACACTGGAACGTGACACTCAATGTAAACACAGAGTAATGTTTGACACAGGACATGATAAAAGGGAAGGGAAGCACTATCTGTTCTTCCAGTTTAATTATCACTGTATCACATTCCAACTGCAGGATGAAGACAATGGTGAAAGGAAGCCTGACAGGGAGCAAGATGACAACAGTTATGCTAACAGTACCATGTCCTTAATAACTGAATGACTCCGATTCTAGCCCGACAGACACGTCGTAAAAAATCTGCCTTCATATGCATGTATACAGACTGACAATCTCTCGACCACCCAGCAGGAAGTATGGCATGTCATAATTTCTGCGTGTCATGGCTCACAGTCTGACACATTCTGCGTGTTAATACTATATGTTGACCATTAGTGTAACTTTATGGCCATCGTGTGCTTTCTCTTGCAGGCTGCAAAATATACATAGATTGATGCAAGAACAACATCTTAGCTTGAACTGATATTTGTAATTTGGTCTGGTTTCCACTGAACTGGGAGGTTTTTAATGGTGCGATTGGGGCTTGGGATTGTCTTTCTGGCAACTCTTCACATATCATTCCTGTCTGTTAATTAGACGGTATCCCTGAATATGACACGAGTTAGTCGAAACCAAATGTAGCAGCATCTGCTTCATCACAGCAGGGTCATTGTTCCACTCGGTCACGTCCTCAACATCAGAGAACGAACATTCGCCATTAAACCTATGCTTTTTTATGATTGTGTACACACGCATGCGCCTTAAAAACAACCGATAAAACCACCCTTAGATACTATCATAAACCAGGACTGTTAGGCGATGTCTCTTGGACCTTAGAAGTTTTCTCTTTGCCCGTACTTCTGTCATCTTTGGGCAAGTGGGCGATATCAATATTTTCAGTACAAACATACTGGACTGAAATCCCTGTGTCCGTCTGAAAACGGCAGAAAAACCGAGAGAAAAACTCTCAAACGATTGGTCAAAGATAAAAGCAGCAATCCATGCCAGCAACTTGTTTATCTAAGGCTGCCGCAGAGGCAGCAGACACATTGGCCTTATTATCTTCTGTCCTCTTTTTGTACAGTCTGCAAGAATGCGTGTAGTAGATGCAAGACAGCACACGGGGAAGGTGCATAACTGACTGAGGTCACTCGCAATTACACTATCGAAACTCGGGAACGCAATGACGCGGCAGATGCTAAAAGTGGAAATTACTCTATGGCGTAAGTTTTCCTGACTTGTTGCGTTCATTAGTCAGCCACAATGCAGAAATAGGCAGCCTGGTGGCTTTTGAGTTTCCCACACAAAGAAAGAGAAGTGGTGCACATTCTACCTCAATGACAAGGTAGATTTCCTTAATATTACTAATAAAACTCACAACTTGATTCACGTCTCTGTATTGTACACACTATAAAACATGTTTGCCATCCAGAAGCCTTCCTGCATTCCTGAAGCATAGCAGAGGCGTGCACAGACCCGTTGCGAGCACTGGGAGAATTTATATGTCAAAACGAGGAAGTAAGCTGTGACGGGGCGATAACGGCGGATGAGGCGTGGCCTCGGCCATACAAAATGCAGGTGGAGACGATAAAACTTGATCGGTGAGATTTTCTGTACACCTATAGTTCGCTGCAATGACACTTAAACTTCTATTCTGGGTCTTCGTTCTAAATGTGTCTCTCAAGCTTTCAGGTAAGTCACATTCTCCTTACCTCTATAGTGGATGGGCTAATTAGTAACTAAATCCTACAATCTTTGTCTAATGGTTTCAAAATGTAAACTGTCATGTATTTTCTAAAACTTGTCAAAACACACAAAGAAATTGGTCTTGTATCTGACATTGCATAAAAGATGACAGTTGATATTGAACTGATGTAATGAGATAATGGACTGGTGATCAAGCTAAAATAATAAACTATTGAAATCTATCCATCATATATACTGCTTATCTTCACAAGGGTCGCTAAAATGTTGGGGCCCATTGAGGGAAGTGAAAGGTGGAGGTACAGTAACCCTAATTTGGTTCCTGGAAGGTCTAGCATAGTTCTAGAAATATTTCAAAATTGAAATGCTAAGAATATAGTATGCATATATCAATGGCGACAGAATTTTTGTCCTTTTAATGAAGATGAACCGAATTTTGACGGATGGTGAAAACATCTTTTTCAAGCATCGTTGCTGTTCCCCCCCCCCCCCCCCCCCCAAAGTGCTGAATCATACAACATTATGAACATTTTAGGTGAGGTTCTGAATTTAAAAGGGCCCAAATATTAAGGATGGTGTTTTTAAATATTGTGTTTTAAGAAAACGGATTCTATTGTTCAAAAACTTGGCATTTTATAAGAACTATTGCTATGATTACCAATATTATAATTACTATTATTGCCAGAAGCTTTTTCAGCAATACATGTTGTATATGTATGTGTATATGTATGTGTATATGTATGTGTATATGTATGTGTATATGTATGTGTATATGTATGTGTATATGTATGTGTATATGTTTGTGTATATGTTTGTGTATATGTATGTGTATATGTATGTATGTGTATGTATGTGTATATGTATGTATGTGTATGTATGTGTTTTTGTATGTGTATGCATGTATGGGTGTATATGTGTGTGTATGTATGTATGTGTATGTATGTATGTGTATGTGTGTGTATGTATGTGTATGTGTGTGTATGTATGTATGTATGTATGTATGTATGTATGTATGTATGTATGTATGTATGTATGTATGTATGTATGTATGTATGTATGTATGTATGTATGTATGTATGTATGTATGTATGTATGTATGTATGTATGTATGTATGTATGTATGTATGTATGTATGTATGTATGTATATATGTGTGTATATGTATATATGTGTGTATACGTATATATGTGTGTATATGTATGTGTGTATATGTATGTGTGTATATGTATGTGTGTATGTGTGTGTATATGTATGTGTCTATGTGTGTATATGTATGTATGTGTGTATATGTATGTGTGTATGTGTGTATATGTATGTGTGTATGTGTGTATATGTATGTGTGTATATGTATGTGTGTGTATTTGTAAATGTATGTGTATATGTATGTGTGTATATATATATATATGCATTCTCACCCTCTTGCTACTGTGACAATGAAATTTCCCGAATACAGGATGAATAAAGTTATCAAATTTTCTGCATTGTAGCAGAAAATAGCAGGCAACATTGTGACCAAGGGTAGCAAAAATTGTTGACCAAGTAAGCATTTCTAGTTTAAATATTGCCCTATTGAATTTGCACATTTGTGTGCACATTTGGTGACTGAAAATAGTAATGAGTTTCTGATCCCTTTCCTCTATTTGATAATATATATCATACTATAAAACCAAACATTTTCTATTGTATATTGCAGAATATTCAGACTTAATGTAAATGACAAAAGTGAAAATGTTTTACCTGAACAGACAGCCACGCTCTTGACTTTGAAGAAGGGAAGGACTATGAACTTGTTCGAACTGTCAGACTTCACTCTGTCAGAAGAAGAGACACCGGGGTGAGCAAAGATTATAAAATGCTAGGCTTACAGTCATTTAATTTACTCTTTCAAGTTATAATAGTGATAGGTGTGTCTAATTATTCCTCAGTCTGAAGTGCTAGTTGTGTTAAAATGAATTAATTGAATACACAGCATGTCCCCAATTGACTTAACTTTTTCATGACATAAAGTGCAAATGAACAAGATCGTCACATAACCTAGAAGTAAGGTTAAGTTTAGGTTAAAAAGAGAGCAAATTTTTAATTGCTTTGATGAAGCAATCTTTTTTTTCTTCCTCTGCAGAACAACAGGCCGGAGACCATTAAGTATGCGATGACAGTAGGAGGAAAAGACATTGTAATGCACCTACAAAAAAACAAGTAAGTGCTTATTTTGGCATAAAATTGGCAAGGATTTAATGTGTCGTTTAAAAAGAATTTTCAGCTAAATGAAAATGCCAGAGGAATTATTTCCGTGGCTTTTTTTCTATGAGAAACTTCCTGATTGCAGAGTTGAGATCCTTTTTTTTTGTTCTTCGTCAGTGCTTTGACACATATTCATGTCTGGACCACATTTGCTTTTGGTCAGCACAGATTGTATTTTTTCACACGTATTACTCATGTTACTTCTATTATTTCACACCAAAATGTGCGGTTATTACCATATGACAGATAACGTCATGTCTTTATTTCCATCACAGTGACTTACTCACCACAGACTACACGGAGACATTTTACCAAGAAGACGGCACGCAAGTCACCACTTCTCCAAATGACATAGTTAGTATTTTACTTTTTCAGATGTATATAATATATATACATTGTAACCTTATTATGGCACTATTTAGTTACTCACCAGCTGTATATATAGGTAGCTTTTAAAAGTATACATAATCATATCTTTTTGCAGGATCACTGCTACTATCATGGCAAGATTGTGAATGAAAGTGGATCGACGGCTAGCATCAGCACTTGTGACGGACTTCGGTAAGGCCTGCAATTATCATTTAGTAAATCATCTTAAAAAACATACAAAGGCCACTACATTTTCAGACAATGGACAGAATATTACCGAAAGTTTACTTTTTTCAAAGCATGTCTGTAAAGGGCCGATAAACTCATTGTCTCCCATTGACAATGACAGAACTCCAATTGATAAATAAGCAGAAAAGAACGGCTCTCATCAATGGTAGCCAACGAGTCAGGTAACGCGATATGGTTTTTCTTTTTGTCCATTTTAGGGGTTATTTCAGGACATCAGCCCAAAAGTACTTGATCGAACCACTCTCGGGTGATGATGTGGGCGATCACGCCGTAATGAAGTTTACCGAGCAGGACAACACACCCGCTGTGTGCGGCGTCACCAACACTACATGGAACACAGATTTCGAACCTCCGACAAGCCGCTCTCACTCCAGATCAGCGGTTCGACAAAACACCTCTCTGACACTCTTACATATGTGCTTAGATACCACAGATTGGGAAACTTAAAAACAGCACACTCCCACCTAAACAACCATATTCAAAGCTTGGACATATTTCAGTACTATACGCTTCAATTCTCATCATAGCACCTACCTTACAAATCAGAGTTGAACCAATCCACAGCCTTGAACACTAACTGTCAGACTTTTTTTAATCATCTTTCAGGGCATTTCTATAGTTCAACGACAGAAATACATTGAGCTCTACCTTGTTGCTGATAACCGTGAGGTAAAATACACATTACACTTTTTGATCATTTGAATTTACCCTGCATTAAAATGATTCCGTGGTTTCAGTATGTGAAGATGAAGCGGGATCAGACAGAGCTGAGAAAGAGGCTATTTGAAATTGTCAACTTTGTCAACATGGTGAGTCAAAGGAGTGTGGTTTCGTTGACATAGTATCACAATTTATTGCCTTGTTTGGATACAAAAGTCTCCCGGGGTTCACGTTTATGAACAAGTGTGCTATTCGTTATTTCGGTGACCTGGATATGTTGTTCTGTGCAGGTCTACAAGCCCCTGAGAACATTCATCGCTCTTGTAGGGATGGAAATCTGGTCTAATGGCGACTTGATCTCCATCACTCCTCCAGCTGGAGCTAATCTTAATGCTTTTATGACATGGAGGAATTCTGTGCTGATCAAGAGAAAAAAACATGACAATGCACATCTTATCAGGTCTGGATAAACTAACACAATCTGGTCATGAAATTAAATAAACAATTTCATGAATTATTGGAGTAACTGACTGAGTCACGTATTTTAAGCAATAAAATGTTCCAAAGTTTCACACATTGGCTTCGCAATAACGAAATGAGAAGCTTGACTTTCTGCTGATATGTATTGCTAATAGTGATGTAATTAAAGACTGATGCAATATGACACTAAAACAGAAGTATCCATAGACCCGAGTAATTAGAATGGATTTTTTGTTCAGTTCTATTTTAGTTTTTTAAAAAATGTTTATGTTTGCCATTTAGTGGAATCGACTTTGAGGGAGCAACAGTTGGGCTGGCCTTCATCGGGACTCTCTGTTCTCCTCATTCAGTTGGGGTAGTGCAGGTAAGCCTTTGTTTAAGTATTCAACTAGTCTAATTAGCATTTGATTGCAAACAGTTTACTCTAGCTGCTGGAGTAACAGTTTGCAGTACATTACTTTAAATTTAAATCCAACAGAACTGCCCTTAAATGCACCTAAAACTGGAAACTACTTTAACACCATGTACACACATATATACACACATGTACACACATATATACACATGTATACACACATATATACACACATGTACACACATATACACGCACGCACATACACACACATACACACACACATCTACACATCTACACATACATATATACATATATGTAAATTAGGTTATGTATATCACAATGTGGCCCTTGTACCACACTTTTAGAATCATAAATTAAGAGGCAAGAAACTATTGAGAAATATTTTCTCAAAATAATTTTTGATATTGACCCAATCAACGAAGGTCCTCACGCTTGCCAAGAAAATAGTATGAATATTACTCACAATTTTCTCAGAATCAAAGTAAAGAAGATTGTTCTTTTTGGGAGTAAAGTGAGAAATCTCACTAATGATGTTGAGAGAGTTTAAATGAAATGACGTGTCTGACAGGACCACAATAATCGCGCCATTGCCGTGGGGGCCACGCTGGCTCACGAGATGGGCCACAACCTCGGCATGAATCACGACGACTCCAGCGCTTGCGCCTGCACCGGTGACAGCTGCATCATGGCTGCAGCCCTCAGGTAAGGCACCCCTTAAATGTGGCTCCAATCATCAGGTGGATATATTTAAATGCCCTTCCACCCCACCAGCTGGAACACGCCTCGCGCTTTCAGTAGCTGCAGTGGCAGTCAGTACGAGAAATACTTGAACAACCGTAACCCGAGCTGTATGCTGGATAAGCCGGACTTCAGGAGCCTGGTTCTTCCCTCCGTCTGTGGAAATGGTTTTGTGGAGCAAGGCGAGCAGTGTGACTGCGGTACTGTGGAGGTAAATTCACACGCAAGCTTGGAAAGAAGACAGCAAGGTGTATTCCTTTCCTCCCCATCAGAAAAGATGTGATTTAACTAACCCAGCCATGACATTTGAAGTGGTACCACTTGAGAGAAAAATACATTAGGGCTGTATTGCTTGAATTGTGCAGGGCGAGTCCAGCTTATGGGTCATTAGGTTCTCCAAATGGATTTGGGGAGCTTCTCTGTGGGAGATTTTCTGAGTGTTTATCTGTCGAACTCTACCTCAGGGATATTATTTTTCCACAAAATAGTGGATCACAGTGCTTCTCTTGTCTGGATGTTTGTCTTGGGTTTTTGCCCAAAAGCAGAATCAGGAATTTGACATGAACAAAAACATTTACAGTTTGTTGCTATCGGTGGTTTGTCATTCTAGTGACTGTAAAGAAAGGTGGTTTTTACACTCTTATTGAAAAATTAAGTAACTTTTTTTACCAGTTTGATAGTAAAGATACCAACATTTCCCTTGCCATGTTTTCCCATGTTAAATGGATGATTTTGACCAGCGGAGGAAAGATAAATAAAATAAATAAATAATCAAGTGAAAGTATTGTTACATTAGTGACATTTTACTCTAGTAAAACACTGTCTCAAATTAAAATGGAAAAAGTAGCAGATTTCAATTTTCTAAGATTAAGAGTCACTTAGGATGTTATGGGACAAATACTTTTTGAAATGCTATAAGAAGTGGGGAATACAAACATTATAACAGATCATAGATTATAGATTTATTGCAAAACGTGCGCACTGCTCAAGTGATGTAAATTGTATTAGTCTCATGGGAACAAGCGTGCCGTACTTTTTCCACTAATGCGGTAATCGCTATATTAATAATATATAGTACATCATTAAAATAGATAACATACCTTGACTTTGCCAAACATTGATGATTGGTGGTCCGATCAATCTAAAGTCAGAGTGGAAATGTCCCCGTCTTGTGTGCCCACTCGATACCAAAACTCAATATTCAATACTTCATCCATCTTTGAGGTTTCTTTATCTTTCCGATCGCCAAACATTTCCACGTAAATTCATGTTTTGTGGTCACCTTAGACATCGATTCTAACGTTTTGTCGAAGATCGCGTGGCAATTCAAACATTTCAAGGTGGTAATGACCAGCTGTCGTGGACGACTGCAATCATGTATTCGTTTACGATCTTGACGTACGTTTGTAATTTTGTAAAAATATTTTAAAATGACTCCGTACATTTAAGCAAATTTGAATTAAAATAAAATGACTCACTTTAGATTTAAAAAAAATAGATCTTAGTTACAGTCAGGAAATTGAACGTAATTAATGATTATCCTTCCTTAAATATGTATTAGTTTTAAATGATCTACTCGCTACTCAAAATAATGCAAAATGCTATTTTGCCTCTAGGACACGCACTTCTAAGAATCAATTAATGAATAGAATTGCTGCTTAACGGATAGTTTATATATGACAAACCCCATGTTGCCACTTGGTTGTCTGGTTTGAAAAAGAAAAAGGGAGTGATGCGTTCAATGTACCTTGACAAAAAGTAGGTTGCGTTCAGCAGAAAGGACGACCACGAACTTATTTTTACCTCTTAAAACAACACGTTCTGCCATTATGCCTGCTCTTTATTTTTGAACAGAACATATTGCATGTTTCATATCATAATAATTGAAGCAATGTCTTTTCATAGGAGTGCACCAATCCATGCTGTAATGCTACCACTTGCAACCTCAGTGAGGGGTCCCAGTGTGCAGCAGGGGAATGCTGTAACAAATGCAAGGTCAGAAACATTTTGAGTCAAAAAGCATGCATTGTAAATTAATCATGTGATGTAGTGTAGCCATCTAGTGGGATAAAAAGAAAATGCCACGGAACTCTTGGTTTCAAAGGCTGTATGTATATAATAATAGTATATATACACACCTATTCTGACATCCACTACATATATTTCACATATCAATAATAGACTTTCAGATTGTATAGATATGATATAGGTACCCTTTCCAACCCATTTCTCAACTAAACAATATAGTTTAGCAAAAAGTGGTCCATAAAAAAATTAAAAGTAGAATCTTACTGGTCGGGTCCTACCTTTAAAAAAACAACAATCAGCTTTCTTCTCTTTGCAGATACAACCGCGATCGCACGAGTGTCGTAGTAGGCATGATGAGTGTGATCTTGCAGAATACTGTGATGGAATGACTTCTACTTGTCCCGAGGACGTATTCGGTGTTAACGGCATACCATGCGACAATGGGGCCGGTTACTGTTATAACGGCCAATGTCCGAAAAGATCAGACCAGTGCATCAAAATGTATGGCGCAAGTAAGTTTTCATGTTCCTTGAGTTGAAAGGAACTTGCCCTCCAAAGTGCATGTGCCGACTGAGGTCAAATTTCAGTTCAATTTCCAGAAGCCCAGACTTAAAAGTGACAATATTTGATTATGTTATTAGGTGCGATAGAGGCCCGTGCTTTCTGCTACCAACAGAATACCAGAGGAACATACTTCGCCTTCTGCAAACGCCCCTCAAATGACGTCTTCATTCCCTGCCAAAAAGAGTAAGCGGTCGTCCATCTTTGGCACAATCAAATTTGGCAAAACCATTGAAGTTGGGATGCTGTGTAAAAATACATTGATTTACAAATCAATCCTTTTCAATCTATGTACAGTATTGGGTGCTCTCATGCAGCGATTTCTTGGGTTTCATTGAAAACCTTGATATAGATGGTGAAATCCATTCATTCCTTGCAATTATACATTGACAAATGTTACTAGACTTTTGGATTTTCTTTCTTTTTTTACTATATAGCTTGTATATATTAAGAATTTCATCTTTTGGGTCAAATTTTTACCCGGAAAAATAGACACTGAATCTGCAGTAATAAATAGCTAGTATTTGTAGTGAATTCAATACAGGCTGGAAAGGGTTGCAAATGTTGTTTTTCGTTTACATTATGTCAATGCTTACATTTTCTTTGAAACTGTTGCATTCATTGCAGAGATGTGTTTTGTGGGAAGCTCTTCTGTCACAATGGAAAGAACAGCCCAAACTACGGTCGCATGGTGAGGTTCGGCGATTGCAAAGCGGTTTTCTTTGCGGAATACACCAACGACGACGGCCAGGTGGACACCGGAACCAAATGCGGGGAAGGAAAGGTAATGAATGGCTATATATTTGTCCATTACAGCACTGTGTATGGTGCAAATTAACAAGTTCAATCTTTAATGTGATGGTCTTGTTTTGTAGGTGTGCAGTGAGAATCAGTGTGTGACTCTTCCAACTGCTTACAGAAGCGTCAATTGTTCCGCAAAATGTCCTGGCCATTCAGTAAGCACTTTAAAGTTCACATTTTGTACCTTTAGCTGCTTCCAAAACCTCAACGATTGTAAAAACAACTCGTTTTCTGATGCTACTTGACATACATCAATCATGTAGTACAGTTCACGAGGTAAAAAAAAAAAAACTGGCATACCAAGCTATCCAATCACATGGAAGCTCGCCGTTGCCGGAGCAACGTAGCCTTGAGTTTGACTTGCACAATAATGAGAGGCATTTAAGCGTAGGTGCTTTTTCACAATTGACACTTGACTTCTACAGTGTTGGAACATAAATGTGCCTGACAGGCAAGAATTCATATTGGAGAGATAATGTAGTTACATTAGTGGCAGATTTGGACTTTCCCTGTAGGGTACTCTTATTTCTTCCATTGTAGATAATATTGACTTTTTTTTTTCCACATTACTCAGGTGTGTAACCACAGAAGTGAATGTCAGTGTGAGCCTGGATGGTTGCCTCCTTCATGCAGTTCCAAGGACAACCAGTTTAGCAGACTTTCAAGTGGTAATTTCATACATTTATAAGGAACAACATGGCCTATGAAAACCCCTGAGAAAATCAATGTATGTTTTTGTGTCCATAGGAGAAACTGCGGCCATCGCGGTGACAATTTCACTCGTGGTTCTGGGAATTATTGTTGCCGTTATAGGAGTGTTGTGGAAAAAACACCGGAGCTCCATGTTACCAACGTAAGAACCCTTCGATTGGAGCGGATTTCATGTGTAAATTTAGGGGGGATCGGTCATCGGTCAATCGTAAAAAAATATATATAACACATCTTGCAGAGACATTTTTGATCATGACTATATAAGTACACTTGTGCAGTATGTCCTGACTTCCTTTAAGATAAAAAAATGCATTGTTAAGTCAGGGTTATTAAAAATCTGCGCACCGGCCATATCATATAAACATGGAAACAGAAACAAAACAGTCTAAACCACGTGTCAAAGTGGCGGCCCGGGGGCCAAATCTGGCCCGCCTCATCATTTTGTGTGGCCCGGGAAAGTAAATCATGAGTGCCGACTTTCTGTTTTAGGATCAAATTAAAAAAAAGAGTATCGATGTATATTAAATTTCCTGATTTTCGCCCTTTTAAAACAATAATTGTAATTTTTTTAATCACTTTTTTCTGTGTTTTTAGTTTAAAAATCATTTTGTAAAATCTAAAAATATATTTAAAAAAAGCTAAAATAAACATTGTTTTAGATCTATAAAAAACTGAATATTCCGGGCTTTTATTCCAGTTCTTTTAATCCATTTATATTAAAAAAATCTAAATATTATATCTAAAATGGTCCGGCCCACGCGAAATCAAGTTGATGTTAAAGCGGCCCGCGAACCAACCCAAGTCTGACACCCTTGGTCTAAACTATCATTTTTTTCCCCCAAAACAGTCCACGGAAAGAAAGAACACGAGTAGAAGTAGACAGCACCCCTTTCCGTGCGAACAAAGCACCGGTTCCCGTCCCACCCATGCAAGTGCCACAGGTAACATTAAATTCTACTTCTTAATAAACTCCCAAATGTTGTGTAACATACCACTCTGTGCTCCCTAACATAATCTCTGATAATTGTAGGTGGGGAGGCCAAAACCCAAAGGACCTCCACCTCCACCTCCAACAGCAGGAAACCAAAATTACATTGGCGTCCGTCAGGTAATCCTTTTAGCATTCTTCCATTCCAAAGCTTCTCAATCAATAAATCCTGTATAATTCAGATAGCAGAATATGTGAAGATTCATTCTGTTTATATTTTTTTAATAGGCACTACGGCCTGTTCCTCCTCCAAAGGTTTAAGCCTGACATGGCAATATTTCCAGCAATTGTAAACCTATAAGAAAAGCCCACCTTTCCCTGAGAACAGAGTTATTTGTTATGCAGGTTCTCACTGCACTGCATTGCGGTCGAAGGGAGGCACAGAGGAGCTAAATGGACTGTATTGAATCAAGCCCTGAGGACGAGGAAGACTTCTTTTTTTAAAAGAAACCGAGCTCTTAAATGTCAGTGATTGTACTGATCAGTAGTCCTGGCCAATATTTTTCAAGTATTTAGGGTTTCTGGATTTTTATTCATCGGAATTATCGTGTCATGGTCTTAATTTCAAAAACTGAACTCAACATGACACAATTGATTGTTTTTTTTTGCTGTCTCAGGATCATTTGTGTGTTATTGGTAATGCAATTATCTGGCAGCAGCTTTTGAGGAAAATGTATTGTGAACAAGCTCACAAATGGTGGCATTAACATTCTGATCAATCCAAGCTGCTTGAAAGAAACATTCCAATTTTTGGGGTCATGTGTTTACAGTTTTTTATGGTAGCGTACGTACTACATGAACGGCAGATAGCCGGACTGCAGTCAGTTACAGGAATATGTGTTAATATTCTGAACCAATAGTTTTCCATTTGTATTGCGTTGAATGAAAAAAGACTTATGTAATTTATATAGAGTGTAAATATTGACAATGAGCGCTCTGCGAGTGCATTTTACAGATTTTTGGGTAATATATACACTGCATTAAAAGAAGATCGAAATAAAAATTGTTTCTATTTTCTTTTGCGTCAGTTGGGATGTCAACAAACATACATTATTCACAGCCTAAGTACAGTTAAATTCTTTTTTTAAAGAATAGCAAACAAAAAAACTCACCAAAATTGCCCCAAAAGTAACAGGAACCATCAGAAAGTGACCTGTAAGGGTCCTAAAACCCTGAAATACATTAACAGAAAGTGACCCACAACATTCCACTAGAATTGGCATTTCCCATTTTTTTTAATAAGAACTAACAGACAAATGAAATAAAACACTGGATTTTAATTTTCTTTCAAGTGATACATCTATGTATAAGATTTCATGGCCTTGCATGATACGTACGGTACACTTTCACCATTAAAAGATTCTGCAGTTTTTCTTGGTTTTACATTCTGCAAAGTGCAGCAGATGACCTAAAAGGTCACTATACTGTTCGGGTCGACCAATAATGCCTTATCTTAAAAAAAACAAAAAAGAAAGCATAAAAAAATCTTGATAATTTACAAAATTAACTTGTTAGGACCGAATGAATTAACATACCTCAATACTTGGGGGTTTTACTGAATTGCGTACAATACTCCACTCGGGAAGTCGTAGCAAAAAGTGTCGCGTGGCTTGACTCTGTTTGCCTTCCACACACAACCAGATCTTCAAGTGTGTCCAGAGTGGCATGGCACGAGTGCAAACATCTTATCAAATGAAATAAAAGAACATTTTTAACACAAAGATAGCACATTTCTTTTCCATTGAAGCTTCATTTTTTTTTTTTACTCCTATGCCTTATTAAAGTGCCCAAAACCAAGCATTAGGTAAATGACAGCACCAGTTGAAATGTGAGAGGAGGTCCTGGGCCACATATGAACAGAACGCCCAAAAAAGTTATAAGCATTGTAGAAATGTTCCTAAAATCAGGATTGAGTTTTTCCCTTTTTTTTAAAAAAAATAACACACACGAAACAAAAGAAATATTGCACATATTAATGGCCCAACTCCTCCTCCCTTGTTGCTCTAGTCGAAGATAAAAAGCAAGTCTTAAAGGGTGTCGGTTGCCAATGAACAGAAGTGAAGGTGGTCAGAGCAAAAGTGAGGCAAGCCACAGAAAAACTTCACAAACGTCAGGAAATCACATCGACTATAAACGCGGCTCGCTCGCACACCAGCATGTAAAAAAAAAATCAAATCAAATATTGAGCGGAGCGAGCCAGTAAATGATTACAGTACTGCTTAAGCTTCGTCATCCGTCTATTGTGTCTCCATAAAACATATTGCGATCATTTAGAAGCCTTATCTAACAGTTGTCACATTTTTTTTCTTTAAGCATGCGCGCGCACATCTGCATACTGTATATTTAACAATAGATGGAGACACTTAAACAGCCTTAGTAAAGCAACAATAGGATCTCAAATGTGTTTAACATTAACGCAGCAGTTAAAACTGCTGAATTTCCTTTAGTAAATACTGAAGCATTGCACCCATGAATTAAAGTCCGTTTTTTTTTTTCCAGAATGTGAGTTTGTCTGCAACTTGGGCAAATGTGTCCTCTTTTGTTGAAATGGATTTATCTTCTAAAACTTTCTTGATGTGCTTCCATCCAAGATGTGGAAGAAAAAAATAGCGGAACGAGTCGTGCTGCGCGTTACTGTACTCTACTTGACATCCCGTCATTTGGTTTCGGTGAGCTCAAACGTACTAGCTGCCGTCGTGTGAACAACTACCGGGCCTACAGCACAAAAAGCATTGTTATCTTCATTTTAAAATGATTTCATTCACAAATGATAATACAGGATAGCGTTACTCCGAGAGAACAAAATACTCGAGAAAATCTTCCCAGAACCTTTGGGCTTCATCAAAATGTTTTCATGAACATTTCATAAATAAGACATCGCATTTCTGTTCAAAGTATAAAATAGTACTTTTCCCACCCCAACTATACTATAAGCAGTAAATCCCATTTGATATCCTGGCGAAAACCTCAAATTGAAGCTGCGAGTGCTGCAAGCTTTATCGCAACAAATTCAACATATAAATTTGCTTTTATATCATCTTAGCTTTCTAACTTTGACATGACTGCAACGTAAAGCAAAAGGACCATCACCGGATGCTATTAAATATATCTAATAAATCCCTTTGATGAATAAGATTCCCCGACTATTGTTTGCGGCCTCCTTTTGTTTCCCACCACTAATGTGTCTGCTTTGTTTTGTCCCACCTGATGACATGATGCAGAAGATGGACGGGAAAAGGAAAGTGAGGTGAAGCGGGATGAGTCAGGGATGGAAAAAAAAGATCGCTTCCCGAGCCTATCCGTCAGTGCCATTTTTGTTGGGCGCGTTGCTATTGATGTTCCCGCCGTCCGGCTGCTGCTGCTGGCCATCTTTACGCGGCGGCATCCTCTCGTTTATCCTGTCCAGTCCACGCGCTTCCTCGAAATTACGAATTTTCCTCGTGGGAGAGAAGCCTTGAATAGCTGAGGGAAAAAAAGCAGAGATGAAATTACTTCAGGCTGCAAACACTGAGTTGCCGCAGTCTGTGTTCTGTTCTAAAAGTATCAACAAAATTATTTTGGCCTGCCGCGGCACAGATGGGGAGTGAATACGACGACACATGCACAATAACTTGGACGAGTCCAAATACTAGAGGGACGAGCTAATACAATCAAACACTTCATGCTCGCTTGACTTACAATTGTATCCCGGAGCAGCCATGGAAAGCAGGCAGAGAAGGTGAGCAAATGAAAAGAAAAACTTGTGAGTCAAATTACTGAGTCGTTCGCACAGTAGCAAGTTCAACAAACAAACATTCAAGGGTAGCATATCTAAAACTGTACCGAGGATTTTCATTTAACAGTTCTCTTGCACAATCAGGTATCTTTAACCGATTAGCCCTTTGACATCTTAAATAGCAAAAATGCACCGGATACCCAAAAAAAACGTTCTGAAGTTAGCGCCGAGGGAAAAAAAACGAACATAACATTCAACTTTTCTTTTAGCAATTCATTCAGTTCCTATTTTGTGGAAATATTCAAGAGTATTTAATGTTCACCATTATGGTCATACTCTATCAGATTTTCAAAATCTAGGATCTAGGCAAGGAAGATGATCTTTAAAACCTCCAGACTACTGAGGGACTGTGCGGTAACCTCAGTCTCAGTCTGCAGAAGGTTCCCACCTTGTGGACTTCCAGTGTGGCTCCCGTTTTTTTTACCTAGGTCTACAATGACTTGTGTGTCTTGTGTCTGTCTTGCTACTGCAACCAAGAAATTTCCAGAAAACGGGATGAAATACTGTCATCTAACCTAACCTAAAATCATTGACCTAATATGTACATAGACACATTAATCCCTATATAATCCAGACTGCATTTGTTACAGGATTATTGTATAATGTATAATGTTGATTTTATAAAGTTATGATTTAATAGCCTCAACTAGAACATCAGCAGGTATGTATTTGATTAGGAAACCCTCAAATGAAATGAAAGATGACTACCATCTCTAGCACTATAGTTTAGTCTGTGTGTATTGTATTGGCCAAGCAGGGAAGGTGGCTTGTTACCCCACAAAGCAAGAGCAATTGGCAGACAAACAATCGATTAACACCCAGATAGTGTAACGGGATTAGCTGCTGAAAATATCCCAGGAAGGGATGTCCCAGGTCTTAGCTCGTTCTTAACAGGCTTTTCTCTGGGTTGGGAGCCACTATTGGCAAGAAAAACCCATGTGAAAACAACAGCAGTAGTTTTACAACAGTACCACCCACAACTACATTAAAAAGATCTCCTAGAATTAAAACTAATCATTACTATACACTATTTGCAATGTTAGCATTTCCGAGAATGTTATTAAATTTTAATGTCGGTAGCTGACTTTAGGTGATAAAAGTGCTGCTCTGGAATTGCAGTAGTGTAACTATAGTTTGCGTAAGTGTTAAATTACAAAAGTACAAGTCACAAGACACTGATAATGCAAGAGTATCCAGCGCATACAGTCAAATGAATAATTCAATATTTTGTGGAACTGCAGATGTGAATCAAATAGAGGGAACACAAACATAAGAAGGGAAACCAAAAGCCATGCGTACCTTTTGCTTTAGCTGCTTCAATAGTAGCTACGTTAAAATGAAATTTGGGGAAAGAAGGCAAAAAGGGACACATTAAAATACAGCAAATACAAGAGCAAGCAAATACTTCATTCAAATCAAGCCTCGAATTCATTAACAATTGTCATCTGACGGTGACGGTGACTGTAAAAAAGGTCCAAAAATATGTCGCAGTCAATGTACAAGCCAATTCCCAGCAACTGGCTATCAACATGAAAACATCTTGTTGAGTGTTTGGGTGCGAATGAGAAAGTTGGTGCTGCTTTGAGATCTAAGATGCGACTGCCAGTGTCAAAGGGTCATGAGGATTTAGGAATGGAGAGCAAGGGGGGATTTGGCTGAGCGATAAGGGCCTGATTTACAAGATACCAAACAGAGGGCATTAAATTGTACTGTTTGCAGACTCTGCATGTAAAAAGTTGCACAAAAGTGACGGGATTGAAAGTGTTAGTGGAAGACAGGAACAGGAAAAGAAATCTGTTGCCCTGCTAAATATTGGGAAGCAAGAAACTGTTGAGTGCGGTTCATCACGCTCTTAATATGTGTGAATTTGATGGATCTGGTCGTCCTGCTGTCAAAGCACACTAAAACCAAATGACACAGATGCAATGAAATGCAGAATTGGAAGTGTTGTTGTCATACAGTGAGTGACGAGGCGTGTCCCTGATTCTAAGTCAGCGCTGAGCTAAATAATAAGCTTCTAAAGTGCTACAAGGAAATTTGCATTAGTCCCTCCCAAAATGGGCATAATAACGTGCAAAAGAGTGCAATTGGCAGACACCATCTTGGTTGCTTCCCTGTCTAGATCAGTCAGCATGAGCAATTGATTTTGCACATTTTTAGTAAGTCAGGCCCCAAGAGGGAGACTGGGAGATGCACAACAGTGACAAAGCTGGATGACACATTTGGATGCCACGTACTCCACGAAAAAAAGAGCTGTACCACACCTGCTGTCCTAGATTTGTTTAGACATGCAAACACACTCTGTATTCTCTCATTGAAAAATATTGTTATTCCAATTAAACTACAAACATATATGCTAGCGGCAGAGAGGTAAAAATAGAACAATTACATTACAAGTAATGACACAATCTTTCTGCTTGCCAACGTTGGCAAAATTGTTTTCACCATGTTAAGGTTGACAGAAATGGTATTTTTTAATGTGTTAATCATGTTGCTTATCGCAAATACTAGGAGTGTTTATCATTAAAGATGGTGCTGATTTGAATTTGCAGCAGTCAGTAGTTTGGCTCTAAGGATATTTTTGACAGTGTATGTTGGTTTTAAACTAGTCCATTTTTAAAAAGGAAAAAAATGCCATGTTAATGGCTTTCTCCACATTGGAGCCCAGAAAATGTGGCTAAAGAAGTCAACGTGAACAATGGCATTCTCCTAAAGGTCATTACATGTAGTCTCTCTCCCAAAGGCTCCACAACTTCTGTAAGCCTCCAGTGTGGCACAGCGTGACACCTGACATGTTTTCTAGGGGAAGAAGGTAAGCGCTAACCTTTAGATCAGAGGGTCAGCAGCCTTTTGTAGGTGATAGACTGACCTCTCAAACAGTTTGGGCTACAAATTCAGGGGTTCTTCTTGGGAGAAGCATGCTGCCATTGATCGAAAGCCCTTTAAAACTACCGGCAAACAGGGGAGCTTTGATGACCTCACTCATGATCTGTACCTCAATGCACTAGTCGTCAAACACAATCTTGGTGATACGGAAGTGAGAGAATGAATTGCGATCATCCGATAGATGCAGCTAGTTGGAAATCTGTACAAAACAGGCAGACTGTAGATAAAAGCAAACTTACCAGTCTGTAATGTCTGCTTTCCACCTGACAGCACGCCCACTGGAAGCGTTCCAGTTGGGGTCAGGCCTTTGAGAGTTAATACACTCTCACTCTCCTCCCTGATCCATGAAAACAAAGCGTATATGATGGCACATATACTTAATGATTTCAATTTATCTTCAAACTAAGAGGTAAAATGTATCAAAACATTTGGATGCTTCTGATGGCAGTGTTATAACTATGGTGTGACACCTGTCATGAACATCAATGAATGCTTATGACACCTGTCATAAGTGTCCTAACCTCAAGTCTAACCTTTAACTTTGCATCAAAATTGGCATAATTTACGTACAGAATGACACTTGCCTTCAAATAAAGTGCAACCAAATGGTTTTACTAGTCAGTTATATCATATTTGTGTTCATTGGAATCTATTTCACATATATTTCCAGACAACATTTTGTCTAATGTGGAAAATTCAGGCATAAATGCTGAGTACATTTTAAGCAATTGTTCATCACTTCATGAAATAAAGAGCGGAAGTAATCAGAACAAAAGTTACTTTGATCCAATGACTTTTCCAGCAAGCATGCTGACTGATTTTGGTGTAATTGCTTGTTATTGGACTACAACTACTCTTCATTGTCAGGTTTTTACATCTTCTCTCTACTCGAGCGCCATAAAAGTAGTAAGTATGAAAAAAAATCACTGGCTCATACCTAAGGACTGAGAAGACTCGGGCCATTTTGCCAACTGCACGGATCTTGTTACGAATGACCTCCTTTCGCATCGCTGAGGTACCACCTGGGCAGCAAGAAATTTAACTTAGAAAGCAAATGGTGAACATGTGTGTTTTAATTCGGTGGTTAAATTCAAGTACCACTAATTGTCTTCGTTTGTGATTGAATGTGCATGTGGCTAAATATACCTCAGTTGCATACAGAAAATCAATGGAAAAGTAGTATATGAAATTATTGGGGCAGAAAATTGGTGATTATCATGTAGTAGCAGCAACTTTACCTTCATATTGATCATCTCCCTCTGACATGAGTTCATCATCGGAGCAAATGTTGAGCACATTCACCAACATCTCTGTCACTGCAGAGGGAGAAAAGTTAAGGGTAGCTTAATTGTATGCTAACTTATGGCTGTAAACTCAACCATGCATTTAATAGCAATTATAAAAGCACACAGTGTGAAATCTCTACCATCTATCGATGATATTTTCCCAACATACCTTTTTCGCCAACAAATGGCAAAGACCATGTGAAGACATCCATAAAATTGGGTAACCAATAAGGATGTGGGGAACAGTTGAACTGTCGGATATTCATCACATTGTTCTCATATTTTAGCACAGCAGCTGGACAAAAGCAAAATGAATCTGAAGATTAATACCTAATATACAGCAAATAAATAAAATACTAAATATGATTAAAAGCAACTGACCTTTGTTGTTGTACACGTCAAGATAATTTGGCGCTGAAAAGATTGTAATTAATGAAGGAAAGCCCGTAGTCTGACTTTTTCTGTACATCCGATAGCTATTGAGCAAAAAAGCAAAAACAATCAGACACCAGACAAATATATTATCAAAATATACATTTTTTTTAAAACAGCAAGCCTACTTACCCTGCATCTTGGGCTTCATGGGCTCTAATTACTGACAACAAGTTATTATTTACCAAAAAGTCACAAACTGCAGAGTAACTGCAAAGAGATTCACAAGAAAAATTGTTAAAACCTGAGAAAAGTACTATACTTTTTAATATGAAATTGAAGGTGAGAAAACACAGAAATGCAGCAACCTTCCACACCTTTTTTTCCGTGTTACATAAGCCATTACTACTAAAGAACAATTCCTTTTTCAAGGACTCTTATTACACCAAAAAAAAACCTCACTACCAAGAAGATTTAATAGAAACACCTGAAAAAGTAGGAACAGCCTCTGACAGAGTTATGGTTGAAGTGTTCCGTTGTTTTTTCGCTCCCGTAGTCTTCACCAGGGTCGGCCCAAATGAGGTCACACATTGGCCCAAATGCTGGAGGCTCTTTAAATCTATCTAACTGTCAGAAAAGACAAATTAAGTAGTGTAAGTAAATTTTCATGACAATCTATGACTCATGTGCCGATTCAAAGCGCGGGACTTACTTTCCTTATGTCGTCAAGGCAGTTAATTTCTGGTGAGAGTCCACCGTGTACACACAGGAACTGTTGATTAAGCAGGGCAGCAAGGGGCAGGCAGTCAAACGCCTCCATACAGGCATCATAGACCCTTTCTGAGTACTTAATTTTACCTGTCACAGACATGGAGAAACAAAGTTCTATGGTTATATGATTCTATCGTCAATATTATATGGTAGGTTACACCATGAATTTTAGTATTAAGATTTTGAATTAAATGGAATGCCTTTATTGTCATTATACAAGTCCAATGAGACTTAAAGCTTCACCTTAAAGAGCACACATAAAAATAAAACACCAAACTGGAGAGCAAAAAGCCGCTGCACCCATGCGCGCCGCCATCTTGGAATCATTAAAAAATGGAAAAAAATGAATCTTAGATTGTCCAATATATTAGAATTTACCTTGCCAGTTTGTGACTTTTTATATTTTTGTATTACTTATTTATGTTTTTTAACTGGGAAAACGCACTTTGTGGACTAGCACCACCAATTTTGTTACACGCAGCTGTGTATGATGGCAATAAAGGCTTTTGATTTGATTTGATTTGATGATAAGTAGGAAAAAAGAAAAAATAGTATATAGAATAAAAACAAAATGAGGTAGGAAAGTGACTAAAGTGCTTAGCAGCACGTGATAGAGGTCACTATGGTGTTTTTGTGCAATTACCAAAGTACAAGACGAACATTTGCAGTGCTAAGACTGAAGTAAAAGTCGGAGAACATTGCTTATTGATATGCATCTGGCAATATGATGACATTTTATCCTTCAGTGACATTTCTTAATTGAGTATGGATTAGTTCTCCGTCCTTCCTTTAGTCCAACGTATCCATTAACGTGGATAACAAACACACAAATCATTGGCACAATCAACAACGTTTAAGCCGAGGAGATGCTGTGACTGATTTCTGTGGCTCCTTAGCCAAGAGTCACAATATATCTTCCACAGTGTCACTTGTACAGCAGTGCAAATCAGATTGAGGTCAGGGAAAGCAAACTCATTTCAGTCTGGAGCAGACAGGACAACGCCAAAACAGCACAACACCGCACAGTTAGTGCTTATTTCAGTAAGAAAAGAACCTCACTGCAGCCTGTAACGTATATACCAAATAGGGTATAGAAAATATCTATCCAGTGTTGTGCATGTGCCTTACGCGGAAAAATAATATATAAGGTGCAGTGAACGCCCATGAAACAACCAGCTACTAGTTCTCGTGGCAATGAGTTTAAAAGGAGAAAAATGTGATAAATCAATCATTCAGAATGAACTAACATTGGTGAGAATGTTACATCACACATCCAAAGATGTATAGGGTGTAAAGATAACAGTTTTGTGCCTGCAAATGAGGTTGCATGTGGGTAGAGGTGAAGATGTTTTGAATGTATTCAATTGGTACTTGGCAAGGTTGTCTCTGTGCTGTCCCATAAAGCCACGCAAAGACACATACAGAATACATAGAAACGCCAACGCAGGCTACAGCCGCCATCCTGTTTAACTGTGTGAAATGGATCAACAACACGCCAGACAGCACTCATCACTCTGGCAGTTTGTCATCTGCATCATTGCAATAAAAAGCCTCCTTTGGCTATGTGGCGTCTCTTATGCAGATAAAGTGTCAGGCTGATCTCACCGACACTTTCTGTCAAAGACGGCCAGGGACACTGGTCAATTTATGAAGTGGAGTCTGTAACCACGCACTTGCAAACGGTGGAAATGAAACTCATATTCAAACATTTCAGATGCACTTGAATGCATTTTTGCCCAAAATAGTAAACTACAGAACAATATGCACTCCCACCCAGAAAATATGTCGTCATTCCCTTTATTTTTACTACAGAATATTTTTAAACCACCATTTATCGTTAATTTGCTTATCTTCTGTCTTTGACATGATAGTGGGACCCTATATTTGAAACTATTATATAATAGCCCAAGCATTACAGGTGAGCAGGTGTGCCAAAGACCAAACTACAGTATTTGAATAAAAGCACCCGACATGTTTATTCATGCAAGTACTGTAATCCCTCGAATATCGCGAACATTGGTCTCATGGCCACAAGAAGACAAAGGACTTGGAGTAAAACTCCCATTTACCTTTTTTTAAATTTATATCAAGCGGAGAGGAACTGTTTTCACTGTGAGTAAAGTATTTAAAGTAGTTACATTTTTAAATATATACATTATATTTAAATATTAATATATTACAGTCTTTTGACTTGCTTATAGCTGTAATATTTAATAAATATACACTTTTGGATGATTGTACTTGTGTACTTGTATATCTGTATATGCGCGAAAACATGTTATTGTGGTAGTTCTAATGAGGGTGATCCTACTTTGCGGTTTTTCGTTTAGCGCAGCCATGTCTGGTCTACATTGACCGCGATATTCGAGGGATTACTGTATTTCCATAACATACATTCATTATTATGTGACAGCATTAGTAGCTGAGAAGAAGATAGAAAGTGGACATGCAGGAAACTGGCATTGATATAGCTGAAAGAGCTGTAGTACTTACATTCCTGTTTGAAGGTGAAGTACTCTGTGAGGTGCCGGCACTCATGGTTCCCTCGCAGGAGGAAGAGTGTGGTGGGATGGTTGATCTTGAGAGACCAGAGGTAGAGAACACACTGCAAAGACAGATAAAGTAACAGGTGGAAGTTGGAAAATTGACTGATTTGTGATGCACAATGCTCGCTGTATGCATGTAAAGTATTTATCTAATTGTATAAAGGAAGCCAGAAATCAAATGAAGGGGAAAAAAAATATACATCTGCCCTCTACTCTAAATCAGACCAAGGCTGAACGATAAATGCCTTCATCTCGTATTTGCAACACAGTGCAGATATGGGCACATAATAGGATTATGGTGTCAATTATGAATCAAAGAAACATGTAATTGCTACGTCGGTCGGTAAAGAAGCTGGACTACTCGCTTGCCCTGAAAGGCTTTTCAGAAAAGGTATAACACTACTTCAAGGAGCACTTTATGTTCCCTTGGCAACCACGTCCTTGTATTCAATTTTATGTAGACCAATCACTCATTTTGGAAAGAGCGGTGTTGCCTTTTGTTTTAAAAAATAATAAAATAAAATAAAAAGTTGAGTCCTAATAGAGTGTACCAATGTGGTTATTTAGATTACAAATGCTAAAAAGATGGTGATGTATGCACATATCTAATCTTACTTCCAAATTAATGAGAGATAACGAGCACATTTTATCCTCACAAGGGTCGCCTGGGGTGCTGGAGCCTATCCAAGCCAACTACGGGCACTAGCAAGCATGTTTTTGGGATGTTGGAGGTTAACGGGAAACATAAGTCATTAAGAAAATACTGATTTGTACAATAACCTAACATACAGGATGTCAATATTTATTGATGAAAAAAGAATATCGCCATGAAATTTTTGAGTTCTTTTTATCCATTGCATGCCTAATGATTAGTCATGATCTAAAGACTGACAAAAAATATCTTGTAGTTATAATGTTTGCCTTAATTATATATAGCTGCCAAGTTTATGAGTTTTTTCACATTAAAAATGTATTATGAAATACCCATATAATAATAATAACAGGTAGGAGCTCCCAAACATTGCATCACAAATGCATAGGAGAGCAGAAGGACAGTTCAGGGATATTTTGAGACGCTTCTATACATGCTTTGAGATCCTTTTACTCATGAAAGTGGGTCATCATTGCAGCTATAATGAATCCAAGCTTAGTCTAGTTGCCACCCTCCAGCTATAACTCTCACCAAGGCCACTGCAGACCACTTGGTGCAGCCGCTCTACAGGCGTCTATTCCAAATGGGCATCTTATTTTTAACCATTCCATTCATGGATGAACCGTGCCCTTTGGAATTGGCACTCAAACAGAAATTTAACCCAGAGGCACATGGACCATACATTGAAAGCAGCACAGAACAATACTTACTGAGTGTGTATCATTAAACACTCAAACTAAAAGTGATGTGTGGTTTAAAAAAAATTAAAAAATGTAAACTAAAAACATACCTCAATGCTGAAGTATCCTCGATCTACGTAGTCTCCGAGGAAGAGATACCTCGTATTACTAGGTGATCCTCCCACTTCAAATAACTTCATGAGGTCAAAGAATTGACCGTGGACATCACCACATACTGGTAAAACAAAATCAAGGCAGTTTTTTTAACAAGTAGATTGTGCAAAATGTGGAAAAAGTAAAACCGTCTGCATTGGCGATTCAGCAGGCTGTCTGCCATGTTTTCCTCCAATTTATGTGACGTTATAACTTTCTCGGTTCGGCTGTATCTGGAAAAGGCATTTTGTGTTTTCCAATTACAATAAAGAAACCTTGTACTTGTCCTCAATGCAGCTTTCAACTTCATAATCAAACTCTGCCATCTTTATATATGTACATATTTATTTATATGTTTATTTTTATATTTATATATTCATTTTTAGATATATTTATATATTTATTTATTTATTTATTAACTTATTTATTACCTATTTATTTATGTCTAAAATGTATTTTGCTGTGTCTGTATTCTCACCCTCTTGTTACTGTGACAATGAAATTTCCCGAATGCAGGATGAATAAAAATCTAATCTAATCTACTATTTGCCTGTATTCTCACATATTTGTTGTTGTGAATGAATGTCATGCAGCCACGATAAGTGAACTAATTCACCAGAATGCAATCTTTTCTTGAAATCCATTCTTTTCGAATGTTTTACAAATCAGATTTGTCAACAGGGACGTCGCACGTGCGAAGATTCCTGTAGCTGATACCAGAAAACTGCTTTGTGTTTATATATCAGCCAGAAGATCTTGAACCTACAATTCTAATCTTATCACCGACTGACTCCAAGTTAGCTGACTCCTAACTCTCAGTTGCTCTTGGAGAAGTCATTAGCCTAGGGCTACACATACTGTATGTTCTTTGCTTAATGGGTTTCTTTCCACCCTGCATTGTGAGTGCTGTACGCAATTCAGGCCAATAATACAGAATGGCTTTGTCCACTGTTGTGACTGATGAAAATCAATTTTAAGCGTGTTAAACTGTATAAAGGGAACACATTGGTTGTGGGGGGCACACTAAAGTGGCTTTGTCAAACACTGTTGAAGAGTTAGCATCAAACATTACAAAAGATGATTGAAAAAAAAATCATTAACAATCAACAAAATGGCATATTAAAGAAACGTTGTTTTACAACCATACCTGTAATAGGTGCCTCCACCTCCAACATGCATTTCTCTTGCCGAAGGATGTTGGCTCCATCGTTGATGATCTTTAGCGCTACATCTTCTTCCACCCTGCCCTCTTTCACAAGATGGTTACGTAGCAGCTCAGGGTTGGGTTTGCCATCTTCAAATAGCTCTTTTATAGTCAATTTATGTTGTGGGGGGTATGGCACAGCTGTTGACGAGAAAAAGAGTAAATTATTTGGGCAAAAATGTCTGTGAAAGCATCACGATCACCAAGTGACTACACAAATTGAAACTATTTGTATACTCCCAAGCATTTTCAGTATGTAGATTTGGCGTGTGAAACGTTACAAGCTCAACAATGACAGGAAAAGCATAACCATTGGGAACTGATTTTGAGTGAAAATGAAATCCTAGAAGGAGAGGAGTAGACTCATGAATCTGCATGTCGCCGAGGTACGTAATATGCAAGATGAGGCTGTGCAACCTTAACACGACTTGTCTTCCTCCAGCAAACTGCTCCGTACCACCCACACAATCCTTTTAGTGATCAGCAAAAAAGGTCAGCTCAATGCGTTTGAGGCCACTACCTGAGAGCTTCATGATTAAAATCCACTTAAAAGCCCATTTGTTCTCACAGTCTAATTTAGCAAAAATATAGTGCCGCGAGGAAGACAACCAACACAACTGCATCTGAAATAAGGAAGATACTAGCATGGTTTAAACATAATCCACTATGGAAAATAAATACAATTAAAATTGCCAGTCGGTCATTTGGCATGATGTTATATACATATATATATACAGGTAATGGGTAATTAAGTCTACTCGTGCACACAACACCGATAGGCAATGGCACCCTTTTTTAGAATAAAACTTCATTACCCACAATCAATACGTGGGTAGGCTGTTATTCCTTCCTAAATAAAACATTTTTTCCAATCCAATATCCTGTTTTGGGTGTTTTTTTCAGAGGGTTGGAACGAATTAATTTATTTTTAGTTCATTTCAATGGGAAACGTCCGCTCGAGTTACGAAAAGCTCGACATACGATCACAGTCCCGGAATGGATTAAGATCGTATGTCGAGGTACCACTGTATATAACTGAAAAAATGCATGACTTATAGTCCGGAAAATACGGTAGTTCTCTTGTGAAATGAGTGGGTGCGGCTTATACTTGGGAGTACCTTAGAGTGGGAAAATTCCATTTTTCTAAAACAAAATATAGTAAGTACATTTTTGTCATGACTCTTGTAACAATCACATTTTAGGACATTTATTATAGTGTGGAAATTGTTCATACAAATGTCGAACTTTTTTCTATGAAAAATGCATTGACTCCTGCGGTATAAATAACCAATAAGTGCACCTCAGCCTTCAAGGCACGGCCGTGAAGAGACCCGTAAGCTGAGGTGGTGCAAGCTTTAAGAACAGATTAGGTAAAGCCTCTATTAGCAAGGGCTTCCAGATTCAGGGGCTGTTTACTTAAAAGCCCTGACACACTCGCGACAGCTCCGGGAAGGAACAAAGCAGGTTTTTGAAACTAAAAACAATATTGATGAGCTCTCAAAAAATGAAAATCAAAAAATCCTAGCACCACAACCACATTTAATGGCTTCTTCAAATAATACCTCCGCCTTAAAAAAAACAAAAAACAAAGCGACCTGCAAATGATGAAACAGATATCATTCAATGCATTGAATAATTAAGTCTAGCGAATTAAACAGACAAGCGAGACTCTGACTAGTTCAGCAAATACGACCACAGAACTCGTGAGCTTTTGACCATGAGGAATACATAAACACGCAGTTATAAACAGCAATTCATAAAGATAGATGCATCCAAATGTGGCCTGTACAAACTGTTCAAACACAGATAGGGAAGTAGCACTGTCTGTCATTGAACAGTGGCACTTCATTCAAACAGAGTGCAGGGAAATAACACGAGCACAAATGTTTGTTCTCTCAACGAGGTGAAGTAGGCTTTTACGGGCAAGTGAGGAAAAATGTTTTGTTCAAAATAAATAGGTCCCAATGCCCTGAACTGGGTTTTTTTTTTATTAGAGGGCTTGGAGCTTAATTAGCATTAATGTTTGATGAACTCTTCTTGAAAATGACAGACACACATTGGGCGACTGCTGCACTGCATCAACACCCACGCCGTCTGGCACCACAACAAACGACTCAAGAAACAAAGGCACTACTATTTACCATCCCGCCCACTCTAGATTGTGTTTGGCCAGTGTTATGGTCCAGTGCCTAGAATACGTTTGCTATTGTTTTGAAATCAATACGATATAGACATAATTGAATGATAAAGATGTGGCTGAATAGAGATGAATGGAGCAGACTGGCTCGCTGAATTATAAAACCCTCTTCAGATTGCTCTAATTATCAGTGAATGCATTAATTATCCTTGCATGTTAATCAGAAAATCCTTGAGTTTATTCCTCATCGCCATCAGTCAAAGTGGGTTTGACGGTAGCTAGCAAAATGTGCTTATCTTTCCACTTGTGCTTCATTTCATTTAGCGGAAATGTCCTTTCGAGCTGTCACAGTAGCTAACAAGGGGTTCAAGAAATGGATCGCTAATTATTTGGAAGTTCAAACTGTTGTTTAAGTCATTTTCAAACCTACAATTGTGTTAGTTAGCCAATCACAGGTCACACTGGGATGAACAACCATAGACCGCAAGGGTGTCAGACTCGGGTTGGTTCGCGGGCCGCATTAACATCAACTCAGTTTCATATGGGCCGGACCATTTTAGATATAATATTTAGATATTTTTTTTAATAAATGGATTATAAGAACTGGCTCAAAAGCCCTGAATATTCCATTTTTTATAGATCTAAAAAAGTGTTTATTGTAGCTTTTTTTTTTCTTAGTAAGAGAAAATCATTTATTTAACAATTGGTTTTCATTTCAAAAGGAAACCATTTTTTTAAATTATGTTCCATATTAAAGTGTAAAACAGAAAATATTTTTATATATTTTTAGATTTTACAAAATGATTTTTGAACTAAAAACAAAGAAAAAATGGTTTAAAAAATTGCAATTATTGATTTAAAAGGGGGAAAATAAGGAAATACAATATACATCTATATCTATCATTTTAATTTGATCCTAAAACAGAAAGTCGGCACTCATGATTTACTTTCTCGGGCCACACAAAATGACGCGGCGGGCCAGATTTGGCCCCCGGCCCGCCACCTTGACACCTGTGCCATAGAGATAATATTGTAGATATTGTCCAATAATATGTGTGTAATGAGTGCTGTTCTATACTAGACCCAATGGAACAATGTTGTTTCTTACATGCATTGTGGTCTTCTTCAGACTTGTTTAGTTTTGGATGGTTTAAACACGCACGGTTATGTTGACAGAGGAAATGTGCCGATGAAAAAATACATTTATGCTAGCTAATGCCGCTAGGATGATTGACTCAAAGTAGACGGGTGTTGTTTGGGCACAGTCATTGAAGACGCCTACAGCGTTTCAGAACTAACAGGCCAAGCATTTTTTCTTCATTATCAAAGCTTAATTACATACAATGAGTGTATTACACGCTTAAGGCTTTTTACTCATGCAAAACTGGCAGGCTTGGTAACAGTCTTTACTTTTACCCAATAAAATAATTTAATAATTATGACTTGGACTGTCACTCACATACAAGTAGAAATACAGCTAAATGTTGGTTTGTTTGCTTCATTTCTGTTAGAAATAGTTATTTAATATCTAGGGAAATGCAAACCAGGTCATGGTTCACTCTTCTAACGTGGACCTTGGAGAATGAAACTTCAACACATGGCGGACTTAAATACACCAGTTACCCCAGAGAGGCCATGCTTCCGAAATATGTGGCACAGATTACATTGTATCACAATGGGTGTAATGACTATCCCATTTTAATTAAACATATTAGTTTCGGGCTTTCCCCAAATGACGAATGACTCCTAAGTAGCGTCGTCCTTTTTCCTTCCCCGGTTCCTGTTCTCTCTGACCAGCATGCGGCTGGCCATGTTGGGAAGATCACTGGGGAGATTCTTTCCACAATTACCTCCCTCACTCGCCACTGGCTCACACTTCAGCATTCCAGTCCCCTGGCAGGACACACTCCGAGTGCCCTTGCCGACAGACAGAGGTGTGGGCTTTGCTTGCTTTAAGTAGTTGTACAGTTGGTTTGAATTGGGTTGGGTTGGGTTATGGTTTCGGTTGGGTTGGGTTTTGTTTTGGGTTGGGTTTCCCCAGGGTTTGCCTCAGCCTTGGCCTTGCCAATCTTGGGTAGACTACACACAACAAGTGGTGTCCTGTCTGCTCCACGAAGCAGTGAGACCTCAGGGTGAAAGAATCCATCTTGTCTTGTTCTGCTAGCAACCCGATCGGACCTCGGGTATTCCCGCGAGTGAGCACGACCCTGAAGAATTAGGTATTCCACTGTCCTAAATGTCAAGGACAGTGAGCAAGCACCAAGATAGGACTATGACTCTCCTTTGATTTACACTGAAATGCCACATACATAAACAAAATAACTGCAGTGTAGATGATGTGCCTATTAAGTTACCAGACATGTATTTGTGGAACAGGTGATTAACAGGTTATGTACAATTGTTCATGCATTCATTTACAGAGTCAACTAAGATCTGCAAAACAGGGAGCGGCTCAGGTTCAAAATGAAAAATAATCAAATAAAATAAAAACATAAGTGGACATCACTCACCTTTAATGAGCCGTTCCGTTGTGGACTGTTTCTCTTGTTTGTCTTTATCTTTTCCTGACATCCTCGGTTCGTTTGTTTTTAGTTGTTGAAATGTGGTGCTGCTCTCCTCCACGTTAGCTTGGGACAAAGTAGCGCATCGGTTTCGTGCTCTTGACTTTGGGTTTTAATATTGATTTTACCAACATACGGTGGAGTGTCGGTGGGGTGGGAGGAATAAGAAAAAAATAAGGCTATGCAAGGAGCTGCAGCTCTTTGTGCTGTGCTAGCTTACTTGCAGCAACATTAATGCTGGAAGAGATTGACGCTTTTTCGAAATGTGCAAAAAAAAAAACGAAAAAGGGGAGTTCCTTTGTTTTGGAGAACGATGTCACTCCCAGCAAATGTGCAAATACCTGAATAATAGCGACAGTCAAGCGTGCCGTTCCGAGATAATCCGATTGAGTTAGTACTCTATTTTTCGCTAGTTAGCCAGCTAACATATTGAATGTAGTGGCAAATGGGCGAAGAGGAAAAAACGGCAAATGAAGACTGGTCGTTCATCTTCGAGGTATAAGACGCTCCGGGAAGAAGAAGAAGAAAAAAAGGACGGCGTTGAGGTAAAGGGTAAAGTCGTTCCAAGAGACAGAGCAGGTCTTGACAGTGTATCGTCCTCCTCCTCCTCAGATTAAAGTGTAATCTGACAGTGTGAAGAGGCAACGGTGGATTTCCTACAACATGGTGGAGCCGCCGTGACGTGACTATGGAAACGTGACACGTGGGTTGGGGCTGCGTTCACAAACACTGGGCGAAAATATCAACTCGGTTCATACATAATTGTGGATTAACAAATTCACAAATTAGCGTTAGAGAAAAAGCAATGTGGTTTATTAACCCGTATAAAAGGCTACTGAATATCGGTTTGGTAATGACATTTAAAAAATAATAATAATATAGACCAGCCGTCTACAATGGACTTCATTGAAACCACAATAGCAAGATCAATCATACAAGTGTGGTAAATAAATATAGATCATTATTATTTTTGAAATATTTTAGGAATAAATTCAATTAAAAAATGTTACATCAAAAAAAAATGTCCACCTAACGGTGCAGTGCCAGTCAGTCTGGGTTCGAATCCCACCAGGTGGTGTGAGTGGTTGTGCCTGTGGTTGGCTGGGATAGGCTTAGCACTATTTAAATAAGGCATACTAATGAGTTTCTAGAAATAGCAACAACACAAATCCATGCATTATCCAACCAAATACACTAGATGGCCATCTTGTTCAATGTGTAGAAATCACACTTCACCCTGACAGGATCAACATGACATCAATACTGAGCACATTATGAAAAGAAACTTGCACTGATAGAAAAATTCGAGATTTATTTAACTTGAAAATAGCATAAAATTCCACCTAAACATTCAGAATAAGTAAACACCTAAACAGTACACTGAAAATATCACCAACCACATAAAACCATGGCTACAGGTATCAGGTCAGCTGAACAGCAGCTAAAAAAAAAGTTCTTTTTTTCTTTTATTCAAACTAAGTACATACGCCATGCACAAAATAATTATCCTTTCATCTTTAGAAATGCTTTTTCCATCAAGTCATTTATGATTTATCTTCCAATTCTGTATACTTAGAACTCTTATCTTGTGGCTTGACGCAACTGTGAAAAAGATTAGATCCTTTCATTTCACGAGTTGCGTTTAAAAATAAAAAAAACAAATTCGCACATGCAAAAATATTCTGTCACGCCACGCACACCTCAGAACAATGAAGGAAGGATTGGGGCGATCACAAGCACCAGTAGGCAGAAAGCCTGATGATGTCACCCTGGCACATGCTCAATGGTCTGGCCTTCTGCTTCTCACATTGAGAGCAGACGATAACAGACTCGACAGTCGCAAGCTGCTCATTTCAGAAGAAGAAATCATCACATTTCCCAAACCGGAGCAAAGTCCGTGAGCAAAATAGAGAAAATGGAGCAGTCAGTAGGAAGTGGTCAACGCCACTAAACGTGTAGGCACTCGCGGTTCTTAAACAGTGCACAGCAACAGCAGTAAGGGGTGAAAAGTGATGTTTTAGTTACAACACAAAAAGGTTATTTCCAACGCGTGGCTGGTCGAACAAGTTCCTATGAAAGAAATCTGCTTTGAACGTGTGCAAATGCGTTTTGGAATCACATCGCAGACAATTCAACTGAAGACACAGTAACACAGAACTTTTAAACAGTGATGCATAAAGCCTTTGGTGCTCAGAAAGATAAAACACATATTTTTGAGGACAAAACGTATTGAAGGTTGTTGGAAGAAGCCCCAGACCAAACAAAGGGTGTTCAAGACAAAAGATACACAAAGCGCGGCACGACAACGTAAATCTAAAGACACGCAAACAAATTGTACTGTATGGCAATATTCAAATCCTTCATCTTGGCTTTAAAAGGCTGAAATTATCAAAAAATAATTCCGCCCGCCATCTTTTTCCAGTCCCTTTTGACATCTGCCCTGATATTGGACTAAAAGTGCAAAAGTCAGCCCTCTTTGAACAAGGCGGGTGTGGACCCTCTGAGACACCTTTGCATTTTGATTCACCAACCAAAGATTTCCTATTCATGAGTTATCAGTCTAGATTGTTTATCAGACACATATCTATAAGTACTATTCAATAGAATGATGCTGAAATGATGTTATTTTCTATGTACCATGTGAATGTGGATAGTAAATAAAATGCTTTCCCACCCTGAATATATTTCGGGAAATGATATTTTTGTCAAAACACAGTAATTATGGTCTCTGTGCTTGCATACACATAACCAGTAATATATATATTAGTATGATGCAAGTGGAAAACAATGAATAAGTCAACTTAAGTTTCCTCTCAAGTTCCAATGACGTTTAGGGAACAAGCCAGGAGAGTGGAGGGATCAAAAACTAATGGGCTTACAGAGGTGAGGGCACTCAACATAGACAAAATGCTAATAGATGACAACCTCAACGAGCCACACACTGCAGCTTATCATGATAGGCTACACTGAGTGCTTTCCTAGGTGGAGATTTGGGCTGAAAGGAGGCCAGGCTGGTCGTGCCATTTTTGTTGTTGTTGTTCGGAGTGTTGTTGGGAGTGAGAGGTGTGAACAGATCCCCACAATTACAGATCGACTTCAGCTTAAACGGCGCCGTGCTGACCTCTGGACTGTCTGGGAATTGGTCATAATCGAAACGACAAACGCCAGAGAAAATAGTTCTCAAGAGTTCCAGTGGTGAAGCGTCCTTGGCACGCACTGCTAACTCTTGGGTGGCAATGGCCTTGATTCATTGAATGATGAAGCCAGGTTGCGGGGCCACGCGAGAAGGGGGTTTCCTAGGCAAAGCGGAAGGGTACTGTGCTAGGAAAGGATAGCCTGATGAAACATTCGGGTAAGGTTGACCCGTTCGAGGAGGAATTGGTGGATACGGTGACACGGCGTAGAAGGTCGAAGGCGCAGGGTTGACTGTTGGAGCTGGATTTAGCAGCGGGGCCGGCTGGGACGGGGGAGCTGGAGGCTTCCTTCTGGGCTGAACAAGAGGGGATGAGTCACTGCCTGCCTCCGTGAGGTAGGAGACTGAGGGTCGAGCTCCAATTGATATATCCTGAGATCGGGAGTTAGATACCGATGCCTGTGGAAGCTGAAGACCGTTTAGCACCATCTCCTGCAGCTTCTCGATCTTCACTCTTCTCAAGTGCGCCAGCTTTCTCTGGTTCTGGTAGGAATCAATAAAGGCTTCCAAGGTCACGTCGCCATCCAAGAAAGAATCGGCCATATTCTATGGAAGGAAATCATGTGCAACACATCAATACAATACGAGAGTGCGTGCAATGACAACATGTACTCAGTCAAAGGGTAAATAATGACGGCCTAGCAGAAATACTTGAATCGTTACAGGTTTGCAGGAAACACATTTTTGGAGACAGCAATATCATTACCTCCGTTTCCTCTTCTACTTTGGCTCCCTCTGTTTGTAGTAGAGCCAACAGAATGTCCAGTGACGAGTTGCCAGTTTTGTGATCTAAAACAACAAATAAAATATGCCCAATTAAATGAGAATGAGTGCTAGGAGACCCAGCACTTGTGAAAACGACCCTTTTGGAAATTGCCATTTAAAACTAAGATTTACATTTATCCAACTATATAGTTTTTTTTCTGAATCAATGAAAGACTTATTAACGTTGTTTACTTGTCAAATCAAACATTTCATCAGACAACACTTCTGGGTATGAAAGCACATGCTTTTCACAGAGGAAGTTGTAAAAAAAAATTAAAAAAGAAAGTGCCGTCAGCACATCTAATAACCCCAATTGCTTTCTGTCTGTGCAGAACTTGTTCAAATGAAGTGATCACGTTACCCCTTAATATCGATGGTTTCGGTTTTGTTTGAGCTCCAACACAAGTCTGAAAGTTAACACCAGGAATTACTTTGTATCAGATCAACCACAAACACCAAAGACTTCATTCATCAGGCAGGTCCTGTACGTGACACATTTCCTCTTCCAAATGTCCATTTCACATTTAAAAAAATGGCAAAGATTCAGTGAAGTATTATGTTATATCTAATAATGAGTCTTCCCCCATTAACCTCAAATGTATTATGTCTTATGTCACCCGGATTCACATCCTTAGTCCATGTACAGATACTATGCATACATTTTTATACTTGGGCTACAATGTTTATTTTAGGCAGTTGGAATGTGAAATGCCAGAACATATAAGGAAGGTGTCTTATTTTTACTATCTCCTGTACTGATGCCCCTGAGCCAGAACAGTTCATAAATATTTGCCCTAAGTAAGCATGAAGACTTGTAGAGGACAACATCCTACTAAACTGGATCAATTCCACAACACTGCACACAGTGTACAGCCTTCACCGATTAAACTACTACTTCCAGTAGCCATGCAAAAAAAAAGAAGGTCATCCTAACAAAAGGGAAGCTCTGACATTCTGGAGAATTGTCTTCGACCTAATGCAGAAGGATCTCCAGTATATGGAGAGCAGAATAAGGAAGTCCAGAAACCAACTGGTGTATGTGGGTGTGGACAGTATTTC
Source organism: Stigmatopora argus (assembly GCF_051989625.1). NCBI lineage: Eukaryota > Metazoa > Chordata > Actinopteri > Syngnathiformes > Syngnathidae > Stigmatopora > Stigmatopora argus. Next base: position 6,422,162 of record NC_135391.1, on the reverse strand, counting down.
ATCATCATGAAAGATAAACAAATACTGGAAATATGAGACTTATCCCTGACTGCCATCAGCTACAGTGAAACAAGGAAGTAGTATAAGGCTATCAAAACCTAATTTATATCAGTAGCATGATAATAAAATTCCAGGAAGAACAAAGCATCTTGGCCTAAAAATTCTGCCTATGGTGATTTAGGGAAAAGAGCCAAATTAATAAGGGTACAAAGTAATTCATTTAAATTGTTATTTTCATATATGAAGGGCAAGATTTGAAATTTGAAAATAAGTTTCCCTGTATAAAACTTTTTATAGTTTCTACAAACAGCAATATCCTTTGCTGTCTAATTTCAGGAAATACAATGAATCCATAGACACCCTCATTTTTGAAGTAAAAAGCCAGTACTGTCCAGTGGAAGACAGACAAAAAAAGTCAGGCTCAGTCATCCACCATTCGCTCTGCCCACTGCTTATGTTTCCCATCAGGCTTTGGCAGTACAATGGTCCACTGTGCTAAAACATCCCAAGAGGCAACAGACTGCTGTGGCATTGGACAAGGTTTGCCCTTGCATCCAACAGTTTATCTCAATCAAACAAGCATTTTTTTAATTTAGCTTTCAATTTCAATTTCCTTTCCCAGCTGTTAAACCGCAAATCCATAACTCGTATGGCTAGGGCAGGCATTTAAGGGGTTAGGGGTGATCCATCGGATAACCTACATTCGACAACACAGCCTTCCTGATGACAAAACCGACAACCGAACATCTCAGCCTTTTAAAAAGATAAATTATACTAAAATGAAAACATATAATATTTTAAATTCCCTCTAATAGTGTGAACATTTATAATCAAAATACCACATGTACAGTTGCTATGAAGTGAAAAAAAATCTTTAATTACTCGTGCTATATGTAGCAATGTTTCCAACCGATAGATAATAAATACTGTTAAACAGCTAGAGATCGCATCAGTGTTTTGCGGTACAGTCTTTTGTCTTAAAATTATTTGCGAGTCCCAAATAGAAACAAATACAAATTAGCATTTGGTGCACAAAATGTCAACACTTTTATTTTTTATTTTTTAAGTACCGGTATGCCCACTAGTGTAGACTTGCCTCTGCCGGCTTAATGGTGACATGATACTGAAAAAAATGTTGCATTACTAGAAAAATAAAAGCAGGTAAAAGAAGGTGAAGCAACTCAAAATGTAGAGCTAGAAATTGTGAAACCATTTAAAACTAATAATGACTCTTTGATCAGCATAGGTGAAAGGTAGAAACTATACAATTCCACCAAACAGCTATACTTTCCATTTCGCTGCTATTGTTTTTATTGCTAAGCGTCTGGCTGATGATTGAAAAGTTTGCATGCCTCCACACCCAAAACACACAAGTAGTGCATGGTTTGAGTCTAATGCAGCTAAAGTGAAACTTTTGTCACGATAATCTATAATGAAGAGCTCAAGCTATTTTGAGATAGTTGCTGAGCAACCACTGCGTCAACACAATAAGAGTATGGCCACACCGTGGTCGGAAAGCAGTGTGAAGGAGCGTCAGCAATATTGAGACTGCATCAGACTCAATTTAGATTTGCAGATTTCCCTATCTAAAATAAAAGCAGATTATTAAGCACCTGGTGACGCAGCAACTTCTCGAAATAAGCTGTTAACAACGCCTAAAAGGCAAATAGCCAAACTGGAAAAACAGGTTTCAGAGGACGGTATTTGTTCAAATGGACAGCAATACCACATGAGAAATGCATGTTGAAATTAATTTCCACTCAATTTGAAATTGAGGAACCCTGGAGCCGATCCCAGCCAACTTTGTAACAGAATGTGGGCGATACCCTGAATTTCTGGTTAGCCAATCACAGGGCGCAATGCGACAAATGACCATTCACCCGCACACTCATACCAAGGGAACATTTGGAGTGTTCAACCCTAACAATTTTTTACTTATATTAATTGTTCCAGTTTCTTTGGAAATGTATTACTAGGTTTGACATGACTTGTGAACATTAACCTCCTAAGACCCAGACTTTTGCAAGGCATGCATTTTTATTTTCCCTTTGATATTTAGGCTAATTGGGGCCTGATGAGTGTAAAAACAAAGAACGATCTTTTTACATGAGTTTCTGAGAAAAATGATGTCATAATGATGATCATAAGTGGACGCCAGGCCCTTGTAGTCCAAAATTTAACATTGTAGTCTTTGACAACCAAAAATGTGACGTCCACACGTGTGGATGCCAGGTCATAAGAGGTTAAAAAAGGTGGTAGCACATTTCTCTTCCATAAAAATGGTTCCGCAAAAAAATACATAATGAGTTTATGATAAGATTGGGCTCTTGTGATCTTATCTGCTTCAATAAAAGAATGCATACATCAATATTGGACTGTGTTACGGTAGGCACAATAAACGGGCTTTTATACCTAGAGTGGACTTGCGTAGCTGATAAGCTTCAAAGCTTTCTTGAAGGCATCCATATCTCTTGGTGAGAGTCTCCTTCTTGAGCTCCAGGCCAGGTTGGAGGGCAAGGTTTTTCTCTGCTTGGGTTCTGTTGTTTACAAGTGTTGTCTCTTTGCTTTGCTGGACATCCTGCATCTGGGAAAAACATGTCAGCGATATATTGAAGCAAAAGAAAATGAATCAACCCTGCAATTAAGATATGACAACTTAACATCACAAACAATAGAATGCGTTGGAGTGACTCACTCAAACACCGAGAAAAGAAAAACATGTTATACTGGAAAAGTAGCTAAATATATAAAATACCATTGTGTCAGGTAACCAGCTTGCGCTATCATAGACGATACAAATCTTTCTTCAAATTGAAAAAAAATAATTTGTAATAATTGACAATTTTTGAAGGGAATTGAATTTGATTGTTGTCACAAGCTACAATTACATTTTAAATTCTTTTATCACCAACAAAACACAACAAGCAGATGCCACAAAAGTTCTTGCTCTGGCAAACCACGCATTTCCATTGCAGGCTAGGTATTGGCTTCATATAGCACATTACTGTAGTGCATCTCTGCATGCTAAAGTTTCAGTCGCTGACTCGTGACACCCACCATCTTTGTTTACAGTCTTTTTTTGTTTCAGACCTACCCAGAAAGCACGTATCCGTGTCTTTCCTCGGCCTCTTTTCTTCTCGAGAATCAAGTCAACAAAAGTATTGTTCAAGTAAATAAGCCCATCCCACTTAGCAGCTTATAGAAAGAGAACCCCATGGAGATTGGCAGACTGACAAGGTGTGGATCAAAAACAGTAACACTGACTCACAACACACTACTTGCCCAATTTCGGGAAAATGAAACCAATGTAGAGGACTTAACCCTCTACCTTTTATGACAGGGTATTGTTTAATTTACATTACAATATCAACACTTACCACCTTGAGATGTCCAAGAATGTGGCTTTCATCGTTCTACTTTTATTGACTTTATCTATAGTAGACTTCCAATTCATTTGAATTGGAAAGGTGACTGTTGGTTCAAATGGACAAGACGTCTATTGCTGTCGATGGCAGCCGATGAGTTAACAGAAATCAAAAAATGAAAGTAACAATAAACTTCTGTCTATATTTGTAGTTATTTCTATTCACTCAATGAATAACATATCTAAATAGCTTTATCTCACAAAGAAAAAAGAAAGACAAAAACGAGTGCAGTAAGAAAATAACTAACCGGCTGAACTAATAATAGTGAAGTCGAGAACGCTATTTTTGGATCAGATTCAAGTATTTTAACACAAAATTCCGAGCTCCATATCAAATATAGTACCTAGTGTGGCAGCATTTTGCACTCTGGCTTTATGGAAAATACTGCTTACTGAAAATAGGAAAAATAGTTACATGTATGGTAAATGAGACAATGGCGATACTATGTGGACGAATTAAAACCATAATTAGCATTTTGAGCCTTGCGGTATGTCAAGACGACACGTATCCCGTCTGTAAGTGTCGTAGCTAGGAAACTTCTTGGCATGTTTTCTTTCGCGTGACTCACCATGACAGTGCTTTCTTAATGAGGATAGTTCAATTTTCGCACCGATCCCAAAAGTATTTCAACTTATAAAATATCTCCACCACTTTCCAACTGTTTTATTTCAATATAACAAGCATTTCCCCTAACGAAAAACATCCCATATGGAACAATGTCGTATACAAGACCAGACTTTGAAACGCTTTACCCATTTGTTTGTCAAGGTTATCAACGTGTACGTTAATCAACAACTAACTAAAATGTATTTAGTTTTGTAATTATGTTATACAACACAATGACAAATATTCAAACAGTGTTGATGGGGCGTTTAGTGGGAAAACAAAACAAAGGCTTCAGGAAACGCAAACGACAAGAGAGCCAGTAGCTAGCAACTATCGACTAGCAAGACTTGAACATACCTCGTCCATTTCGCCAATTATTTTGGTAAGTTTTTCGTCGTCTTCTAGAAATTCGTTGAGCTGATGCAACGTGTACTCGCTAAACTTGCTGGAAAAGGTAGACATTTTCGCTGCCGTCGTGTATTTTCTCCTCGTCGACAGACACTCGTCTCGCCTCGGTTTGTGACAGCTGACTGAGCTTCTCTTACAGGAAGTACAAGTATACAGGCCCAATGTTGCCTTCAAGTTCCGTCGGAAATAATTAACCAGAATACTAATTTGGGTTCGTAGCAATTTGAGGGATGGTGTCAAATTTAAGAAATTACTTTTACATTGTACGACCGTATTTTTGACAAAGGTTACATTATTTACATGAAGGGTATACCCTGACCATCAAGGCAACCACATCAGCGCCAACGAATCAAAGCTTTATAAAATATACAAAAGCTCAATTTCTTATTATATGAATACGTTTTAAAGGGTTTAGAGGCGGTAGAAATAGCGTAATATAAGAGTAATGAAAGAGAGGAAAAATGATTATTCGTGATTAATTTTTAACCACATCAAAACCGGAAACAAAATAATTGGAAAATGTCCAATTACTCATGAAAGCAGCATTTGGCCTTAATCCAAAGGTATTATACAGGCTCAATGTTTAAATATAAAAAAAACGGACACACAATTTCCAGATTTCGATAGATAAAAGGTTCTCATTGAAAGTCTTTTATACTATATTTGTTTAGAACAAAGATATAATCATTTCACAATAAATTAATATTTCTCTGGGGAAGTGCATAACTGTGGGTCACAAATATTGTGGGGGTTGATCTTTTCACCTGAAGCAGGTTTGATGACATACATGAAAAATAAATAAAACAAAATATATAGAGTTCATAGAAATAAACACACAAAGGCTGCACAAGTTGCTCAGGGAAAGAAAAGAGTGCTTGAACATTAAAATATCAAAGCTTTTAACTATCTAACTTGAACATATTAAACAAGTCTTTGCCTTCTGCCACCTGGTTAAAAAAAGAAAAAAGTTTTCAAACTGTCTCATGCTCTTTTTTTATGTCAAACAAGAAGACAAAACACACTGGCATTCCTGAACAGAGCACTTCACATTAGTAAGAAAATAGCCCTGGTGTGTGTGTGTTTCAAGACAATGGCCTTGTAGATTTTTTTCCTCTTTAATAAATATTTTCATTTCAAAACGGTATCTTGCACAGTAGAAGCCATTAGTGTCTTTAATAAAATGACCCAAATATTTGGTAAAGGATTCAACAACAAAACAAACATTTGCATCATTTATTTTTAATAGCGAGGATTATACCCTTCCTCACTAGCACTACTGCTATGTCTGCTTCGTTGGTGTCCTCCATCAGGGTTCCAGGAGGAATTATCTGGAAGGTTTAGTACTTCATCCCCCGTCTCAATGCCTAGAACCTGTCGCTGAACCAATTTGTAGTACAGCCCCCCACTGGCCATCAGCTGAGCGTGAGATCCCTGTTCGGCCACACAGCCCTTATCAATCACTATGATGCTGTTTGCCCTCTCCACAGTGCTGAGCCGATGGGCAACCACTAAAACCGTGTGCTCCCTCATGATGTTGTTTAGAGCTTGCTGAACCTGTAACAACCACAACAAGAGAGCTAAGATCAGTTAAAATACACCTACATTTAACTACCCTAAACACTCATTTGATTCATTGGCTGCCACTGAAACAGCTAGACACCATGGAAATATGAGCCAGTCCTCCCAGTTAAAACAAATGTATTTCAATTTCTTGTTTAATTTGGACTTAAGTGTATTTTTAGTGGTGGAAAAAATGAATTTGCCAAATTTTCTAACAAATGTAGTACATATTATACAAAGAAAACCAAAGTAAAACTCAAATGTAAAGCTCTTAAGTGTGACTGAAATTTTGACTCCGGAATACTCTGGTTGAACTCCCCAAATGTACTACTTTTTTGAGGAGTTATGAAATTGCATCATCAATTTTTCATCAGGTAAAAGCAGTGCCTCACTTACAATGTGTTCACTCTCAGCATCCAAAGCACTGGTCGCCTCATCCAGTATGAGAACGCGAGGATGTCGGACAAGAGCTCTTGCAATGGCCACTCTTTGTTTTTGTCCACCTGACAATTGTGCGCCTTTTTCTCCGACACCTGCCGAACAGGAAGATGAAAACGGACGACAGAGCGGCAACAGTTTAACTCGTGTTGACGGAGAGTAGCACGACATCCTGCAATATTATATATCATTAAGGACACGGGTGTCCAACTCAGTTTGGTTCGCGAGCCACATTAATGCATACTAGATCTCATGTGGGCCGCAAAGTGCAGTAGTGCATACACTTGATCGGATCACACAACTCGCAAACTTCTGCTTTTGCGGCACCATTAACAAACAATATAAATGATCTACAATGTGCCCGTCAAGAAGAACAACCCCGTGGATCGCCTCTTTGACACCACTGATTTAGAATAGATTTGCGAGAGAAAAAAAAGATATACAATATTAACTTGTGTGATAGCCGTGAGGGAGAGCGCCGATAAACTCATGAGCGTTCGCTTTTGTTGCCGCCTGCATGACAGCATCCACGGGGACATCCGTGAGGCCGTAAGTGATGTTCTCCTCAATCGTTCGGGCGAAAAGCACCGGTTCTTGGCCTACAAGCGCCACCTGCATGAGTCAACATTGTCATATTTTGGTTCATTAGAAATAATCATTAACGCATCGATGCTATTGTCTGCATACAAATTGCATTTACTGACCTGAGAATGGAGGTCTCCATGCTTGAATGTGTTCACAGGCTTTCCATCCAGCAGGACACGACCCTGCTGGGGAACATAGAAATTTTCCAATAGGTTGACACAGGAGCTCTTTCCACTCCCTGAAGGTCCCACCAGAGCAGTCACCTCACCAGGCTTAAGTGTGAATGATACTCCCTGCATCATAACATGAAAAAATAAAAGAATTCATGAAACAACTTGAGTCGTATAGGATTCTTACGTGCATAATTCGAGTTATTATGAATCAAAACCTTAAGAATTTCAATTTCTGGCCGAGTAGGGTAGGCAAATGTGATATCTTGAAACTCCACCAGACCACTGAATGTCTCCAGAGTTTCTGTCCCATCAATTGGATGTTCGGGTTTTCTGTCCAAGTACTCAAAGACCTTTTCAGCAGCCCCGACACCCTGCATGAGGCCTGAGTAAACTGATGCAATGTTCTGTAAAAAAAAATAGATTCCACATGCAATTAGTAACAGATTCTAGGCCTTATCAATAATTTACTGCAGACAAACACAATAAGAAAATAAATAGAGATGAAATACCGCCAAACATTCGCCCATTTCAAGCATGTATATGAAAAATGATAACAACTGGCTGCTTTCCATCTGACCGGTAACCACCAGGTGGCCACCATAGCTGAGGATGGTGACCTCTAGAGCAAGCTCAGAAATCTGGAAAACAGAAAGAATCTGGATGAACACCAGCTCTTTTGATCAACAGCAATGAAATCATTTTGGTAAGTGACAGAATTAGTGACACACACATGAGCAGATACTTACACAACTAGACCACATATAACAAGCATATGCCAGGGCTTGTTTCTTGTTTAGATGGTACATGACAATGAGTTTCTCGTAGTACGAGTCAGCCTCTCGATCCTCGTTAGCAAAACTTCTCACTGTCTTCATTGAAGAAATGGTTTCTTCTGCCACTTTGTTCGCCCTTGCAAGAGTTGTTTGCACCTCTTTAGTGAGTTTCTGCAAGTCATTTTAAATTTTCAAATGAAGCTAACGTCCATCCATGTTCAAATTCAATAACATTATAGACTTAGTAAGAGGTTACCTTGTAGTAATTGCCATAATACTCTGAAATAAGGGCAATAAAGGGAAGTCCCATCATGTTCACTAATGTTAGTTTCCAGGACATTCCAAACATGAATATAAGAAAGCCAACAGCCTTGATGGTGCTCCTCAAGAGCACGTTAATGTTCTGGGAGATGAGGTCACTCACTTGGGTTGTGTCAGCTGACAGGCGAGAAGTGATGTCACCTGAAGGAGGATAAAAAGATGGCAATATTCAAGTGGCCCGTTTAACTATTGTGATGACGCCAATGACTTACCTGTGTGGTTTTCATCAAAAAAGCCAATATCCTGCTTCATCAGGGTTCTGAAGAGGTGATTCCTGAACCGAAGATTCAATCGTGCAAATGTCAGCGTGAATACTCCTCCACGGACTCCAACTGCAATTGAACTAAATGGGGGGGAATGGTTAAGTCAACAGAAATACATTTAAAGCCATTTATCAACAGATTTTAAATGTAGTCTTGCAAAAATGCACACTCACAATGACATATACAATGTAGTGGCAGCACTGCAAGGTTTATTTACATATTGACCATAAAATGTCATCTCTACGCTTTCAACCATATCACCAGAAATTGTAAAAATATGTATTATATTTTTTAGAATTTATTGGGAAGCACTGTTTTAGCCTTCCATGGGTATTGCAAAAAATATATTCCTTACCTTCAACACCACATAACCAAAACCTTGCAGAGATTGATTAATGTATGTTTGATAAAAATAAATAATGAAATGAGAAGCTGAATCTAAAAGGGTAACCAAAAACACACCTGGTGAAGGCCAGGACTGCAAGTGTGATGGCAGGTTTAGCAAAGTATTCCATACTCTGGTGAACCACTATGTTATCTATGGCCTTCCCATAGTAGTAAGGTATGAAGGCTTCACCTGGAAATGGAAAAAGAAGCAAAGATTCAAGAATCAAGAAATACTTGAATACCCAATAGTCATTGAGCGTCGATGTATTTGGACATCACATATTGGGTCATGTCATAAGCAAGGTTAAAATTGTTGCCTCCATGTCCCAAAATGTGATGTCCATGCCAAGTCTTTAGCCACTTGGAGAAGAGCACCTAACTAATAATCCAACTAGAGATACTCACACACAGCAGAGATGACAAGGAATAAAACAGCAACAGTTAACAGTCCACCATCTTTTTTGGTGTAGCTCAGCAGACGCCCTAGCGTAGCTCCTGTGGTGGTGGTGGAGTTTGTTTCCGTCTCACAGGGGCTCTCCTTTTCACCATAGCCTCCACCATCTTCTCCCTCTTCACAATCACGTTTAAGCAAGTGCTCATTGTCGTGACAATCACCCGATGGACTCTTGCTATTTTCCAACCCAAGTAACCACCACGACACTACAAGTCCCAGCGAGGAGAAACAGGTCCAGCAAATCAGACTCAAGGACCAGGGACGATGAGATAGAGGTTCAAGTTCACTCAGCATCAGCAGTTTGGCCAAAGTATACGTTATAATGGACTGGCAGACTAGTAGGACAAGGGTGGTGAGTTTAGCTACCCTGGGTGGACCCTCTTCTACATTCCATAATACTCCAATAGAGGCACCGAGGAGAAGAGAAGCTCGAATAAGGACGGTCCCCCAGATATCCAAGGTGGACTTCAGAATGCTGAACTTCAGGCTTTCCTCCACAAAGATGTTTATATGTGTCCCACTTATAAATAGCACTGTGGTGATGATGATATCCAGTAAAATGTATGAAATAGTGACACTCACGTTTAAGGTGATACCCATGCTTATTTCTTTTCAGGCACACGGAGAGGAAACGGGTATCTCGTCTATTATTTGGGGATTCCGGATAAGTTCTGTCAATGGAGTGAATTTATGACTCAACTCTGTTTTGCAAACAAAATAATAATAATTGGCAGTTCAGACAATTGTTTGACGAATTGTTGCCAGCAGAATGTCAAATAGCTTAAAGCAAGCAGGCAAAGTTGAGGTCTTCCCGTTGTTTCAAATCACGACAGTCCCGTGATTAAGTCCCAAAAAGGCTTACCGGTAATTAAGTCACACATTTGCAAACAATTTCCATGGAGTCAAAGCGCTGCGTTAACCTTTACAGGTGCACTCGCAATGTCAAGTCCGGTTCGTTTACTTCGGTGAGAAGAGCTTTCATTACGACCTAGCTTAGCCGTCGTCTAAGTCCTACTTGGACGCGAATTTAGGAAGTATTTTTGCCTTCTTGCCGGGTGTCCCCATTCCTCCTAGCGTGGGCAGACTGTCAAAGACACCTGGCCCCGAATGAGCATTTCTGCAACGGAAGAAGAGTGTGAAGCTCCGCCCACCGTCTGTCGTCCAGTTCTGGCTCGTTTAAGAACACAAATAGCGGATTTTAAAGAAGACGTCAAGTGATGCAATGAATCGTTACTCTATGATGAAACCTTTTGAAATCGTTTACGGCATAGTTTGAAAAGATGAATTGATAAATTGCGCTCCTTTCAGCCTCTTATTTTGGGACTGACCGGATGTGGAAGTGGACAAACCGGTGAGTGTTTTTGCAATCATTTGCAAGCCACTCAAACTCGTAAAGAACTGGCGTATACAAACGGGGAAATCACAATATAAATAAAATCATTTTCAATGTATCAAATGTTTTGTATTGTTTTTTAAATAAATGAATAAAAACAATGCCTCCTGTAACGCTATAAAATTGCATTGATAAGATTTGAACTTCTTGAACTAACATTTTAAATAAGTGTTATTTTAGCATTATGTACACTTAAGTGAAAATATGAGGATGTTTTTCACTTTTAACGTTAACAATTTATCTGATTAATCAATCAATTAATAAATTCTTCCAAAAATTAACAAATACATTTTATTTTATTATGGTGTTACTAACTTAGTATTTTTAACATCATATTTCAACGTTATTACATGCCTTTATATTACATATTGTTTTGAATTGTTTCCATATTCTTAAATTGTGTGGAAATTTTGCCCTGAAACATTTCCTGGACATTTATTGTAACCTGACTTTTATGTTTTAAGTGAAACATTTAGGTGTTGCATTCATAACTAACTCAAGGAAGTGTACACACAAGTCCACTTTATATACAAAGAGTAACAACAATTAAGGGAATATACAAAAAGTGTTTCAGTATTAAAAGGAATTCTGATCTTTTATTCTGGATGTCCAAGTAAAGAGGTTCATTTTCAATTTCCATGTCAGTAGCTTTAAAAGAGGTGGGATTGTGACAGTTCAGCTAGGATAGGCTCCAGCACCCCATGACCCTGACACGGATTAACAGCGTTGAAAGCAGAAGGAATTACTACCTCACAGTTCAGAGATTTAGGGCTGGAATTCCAGTGCTTGAGTTATTACACAAGGTATTAAGGAATTATTATTTTTTTAATTACATTACACAAACCAGACCTAAGTGTGAGCATAGTTTCAAATAGCCCTGCCATAATTACATTTTCTCTTCTTTTATATTTCCCCAGAAATGTAAAAAATATAAATAGTATATAAAATGGGCAACTCGGTGGAGCAAGTGGTTAGTGTGTCGGCCTCACAGCTCTAGGGTCCTGGGTTGTCATGACAGACCCTCCAAGTTAAAAAGAAGACTGCAGCTAATTAATGTATGACATGATTATAGCCACTTTAGAGTGTGAGATGGTATGCGATAACTTAAAAACTTTCCATCCATAACCTCAGAAAATTGCTATATGCTCTCCTTAAATTGATTATCAATGTCTTCAATCCTCAGTGGACATCAGACTCTTCCAAATGATATGTTAATTCATTTTTTATAACTTCTGAGCTGCTTTGCTCCGTGGCCAGCACCGTCTCCACAGGCAAAGATAAATATATACCCTCTTCTTTAATTTTTTTCGAGGACGAGGGATCCCCCGCGCAAATGAATGGCTTTGTGGTTTTAAAAGTCACTGAGGAATTGTTGAGTGCTTTTCTCTTCATGCTCTTTTGTTCCTGTTTGTAGGCAGCTTTCATGTTGGCAATCACCTGAGAAGAGGACACACAACGGGAATAAAAAGGTGGAAGGAAAATAATCAGATTTTTCCATCTAACCACATTACAACAGTGTGGATTTTGTTTTGTATTATTGTGGTATTCACTTGAAAATTAAAATAGCACGAGGAAATAAATTGCTTAATTTCTACTTGTTGTGACATCTTATTTAAAATAATGTTTTGCAAATACTTAGTATGTAAACAGTCTAAAAGGTGTCAACCCGAGCCCTCTTTGAAAATACTATATAAAAGATAAGAAAAACAATTACCAGCTGCTTAACGGTGTTCTGCTGTTCCTGCATTATTGTCATGTACGTAGAAGCCTTGTCTTTCACAGGATACACATCCTGCTCTTCATCATCATCATATCCAAGTGGGTCATGTATGGCCTCCAAAAAAGGAAAGGGAAATTAGTAGAGAACAGAAAAAACACTGTTTTTTTTTTTATGTTTTGCACCTCGTCATACCTGGTTTAAGGTGTTGACTTTCCGGTTAAACATAAGAGAATAAGGAGAAAACTTGGTTGTGGGGTTTATGGATGTTCTAAAAATGAACAGTACAGGGTCCAGAAAATCGTCCCAGTCTGTCTGCTTTTCCGTCACCATCTGCTTTATGGCCTCCTTCAGCAATGGACCCGTGCAATCGTGTAGTGGGTTAAGCTGAGGCTGAGCTAAGGGAGAGACTTTCTGCAAGATGCCCCATCTGTTGCTCAGCAGATTTGTAACCTACCCAAAAGAGAACCCACAACACGCTAACCCACCAAAGTTCCACATTTTCTCATCTTTTGATTGTTCAGCTCGCTTGAGTTATTTTTGACTTACATCTCACCTCATCACAGAAGACTGGGCTCTGTGTGCACACAATTGTTTTGGGGGCACCAAACCTGAAATCAGTAAAAAGCATGATTCAGAAAATTTCAACAGTACATTTCTAAATTTAACAGGGATCAATGATACATAATTAATCAACAACAATGAGAAACTTGGTGTTTAAATATGTTATTTTTTAGATATGTCATTTTTTTTTCTTCTGTAAGGATTTAAATTAAGGAGTTACCAGAGCCACATTTAAGTCTCTATAAGCAAGTATAAAATATCTGCCAATCCAGATCAAAGTTAAAGACAAAATTTCACTCTCGGAATGCGTGCGTTTACCTGGACATACATTTGGAAATACACCTTGCTACAGAGACAGCATCCGTCTTCTGCACCGGAAATGCCTCGGGCCATTTACTAAAGTAATCAATGAGAACTATAGCATGTGTGTTGCGTTGCTGGGTCTCTGGGAAAGGCCCTACGGAACAAAACAAAAAAAGAAAAGCATCTCTTAAAATTCAAAACACACACAATATGGTTCATTCCAAACAAATAAAATAAGGCAAAAACCTATGATGTCAATTCCCACTATATCCCATGGAGCATCAACTTTGATGGGTCGCACTGTTCTTGCCAGGTTTTTATTCCTCTCTGCATGCTGACATGTTTCACATACTTTAATCTGAAAAGTGAGATGATGAACATCATTGATTTTGCAAGTCATTTAAAAAAAAGATAATTCCTAATAAGGATAGAAAATAATACCCAGTCCACCACATCCTTGATGATGCCCAGCCAGTAATACTTGCTCTGAATTCGGTGGACGGTCTTCTTCTGACCTAGATGATGTCCGATGTCATTAAAATGGCAGTCGAGAAAAATGTGTCTCTTTCTCTCAGCTTCAATGACAACCTCCCTTTTTTCGTCTTTTTTTGGTCCCACATAGTAGAGTTTTCCATCTTGAGGGAAAAAGAAAAACATACAAATGTGCAGGCAAGAACATTAACATGTCAAGTTGCAAATTAATTGCAAAAGTCAATGCAAATTCTGTGAAGACACTTTTTTGATGTCCATTGATGGCACTTCAAAATAAAAAGATAATGATCAAGTTTTGATGCTTGAAGATTATTGAGAGGATGTGGAAAATAGCCACAAAGGTTTAAATGTTAAGATGATAATATAAATATAAACTAACACACACATTGAACAGGTTTGAATGAATAGTTAATATGCAGTGCATTATGATATTAAGACGGTATGCCCTTGAAAGCAAGGGTGATTTCAAATAAACAAGTTTGGGAAATAGTAAGAGTTTTTTTGAGAACACATGCAAATTATGTGGAATCCGAAAGCTTTTGGATCAAAACTTACCATCAATGATGAATTTCTGTGCGTATCTTTTGAGATTCTTCTTCCTTAAGGGATTCATAGACTGAGGGAAGCATCCCTTGGCCACAAAAGTGTAAATGTCACCGAGTTTATTGGAGCTGGAGTCAACCACCTCCTCTTCTGCTACTTGCAAAGCGTCCACACTTAACATTTCAGCAAAGACCTTTTGACAACAGGACCAAAAAAACATCAGAAAACATCCAAATACATGTTGAGCTAATGCTAATGCTAAAACATGCGAGTGGAGGAGGAGTTTCTTCTTCGTTAATGAGGAAAATCGCAAAGTGGATCATTATCGCCACCAACTGTTTCGTAATGCAAACGAGTGAAGCGCCCATTGCTAGTACTATATATTGCTATGTTTCAAATCACGTTATGTGACTTCCTAATTATTATCGAAATGAAACATATCGAACGTTTGAGCAGTATTTAATTTTATTGTCATGAAAAGTTGTGTTTATTTCCCTGGAAGCCTTAAAGACGAAAAAAAAATCTACTCCGCTCCGATTTTTATATCGACTCTGATGCAAGATGGCCGACCCCGTCAGCGCACATCGCACATCGGACATCTAGCCTCGTATTTTATACACGTTATATCTGTGTTTTGAGCGTCATCTGTTTACGTTTTTGACAGCCAATTATTATTATAATTTTTATATGAAATGAGACCAACATGGCATACGAAGCAAAATTAAAACCGCAGTTTTATATCTGCAGTTGTTTCATGACAGACAACATATTCCTCGAGGAATACAAGCTTCACGTTCGCTTTAAGAGCGAGAAGCAGTTCAGAGAAGACTATGAAACAGTGAGTTTGGTCCTGTGTTGCTCTTTTTAGTCTGTAATATTAATATAGAATATTTTTATTTAAGTGACACGTATATTTTAGGTGCTGAAGACACTTGGCTGCGCCACGGAGGAAGAGTTTAAGGATATCTTCAAAAAGGCAAGTGCCTTGAGACAACATATTTAATGAATTCACCTCAATTGACAGTGATCCACATCCAAGAGAGAGCAAAGGAAATATTAGGGAAGAGTGGGTGCTAAATTCCCACTCATTTCCAGTCAAAATTGATTAGACATCAAACGCCGTCAGCGTTAGTGAATGATTTAAATTTAAGAAGTAAACAAATCCATAAATGCAGATTTTAATCTCCTTCCACTTCATAATTTTGCACCATGTTGCTCTGCAAATCAAATACCAATAAAAGACATGCATGTCTATGGTTTTAAAGTGACAACATTTGTAAAGACAGAATGTTATAACAGTGTTTTTACTATATATTATCATAGGTGTGAATTTTTCAAATAGGTTTCCCAGGAAGTGGACAGGCGAATGCGTCTTTCTTTAACATCGGCTGACAGAATTGCTGTCATAAAAAAGACATACCAGCCTCTTCATCCTCATGTCTACAATCTGCAGGTATCCTATTTGCTCTTCAAGGTATCATCATTATGTGTCAATCATTTTTTTGGGGTGAAACATGTTTCAGGAGACGTTCCTTGCACCAGAATTCAAGCATTTGGTCAATTATTGTCAGAGTCACAACATCACAATTCAAAATCTTTCTGGCCAGTTGGAAGAAGAAAAAGGTAAGCTAAAAAAAGTGTTGAACATTTCCACTGAATTTATTACTCTACTATTCTTTTAAAGCACCCAGAGTTTATCGCTTCCCGGTCTTTAACAAGAGCTTCTGCAAGGCTCTGATGGATGAACTTGAGCACTTTGAGCGTTCTGCAGCACCCAAAGGTCGACCTAACACAATGAACAACTATGGGGTGATTAATTCACTTTTTCTGGCTGCGATCTTTTCTAATTTTAATTTCTTGAAGTATCCACAAATGTTTTCGTCTTAGATCCTCCTCAATGAACTTGGTTTTGATGAGAGCTTCATCACACCTCTTCGTGAGAAGTACCTCCACCCACTCACATCTTTGCTCTATCCAGACTGTGGGGGGCAGTGTCTGGACAGTCACAAAGCCTTTGTTGTCAAATATGACATAAAAGAAGACCTGGACCTGAGCTACCATTACGATAACGCTGAGGTCACACTCAACGTCTCCTTGGGCAAAGATTTCACGGACGGAAACCTTTACTTTGGAGATATGAGACAGGTGATTGCGTTCACTATGGTACTCTCCCAAAGGAGTACTTTGCATTATTAAATACCAAATTCTCTCGCATATAAGCTTTATTTGTAACTACAAAAGGAAGGAGGAAATACGCTATTATATTTGGCAATATATTTAATTTCCTCAGTTATGCACGTGAAAGTAGTCAAAACAAACCATCCCGTTGTTTTGTTGCAGGTGCCTTTAAGTGAGACTGAATGTTTGGAGATTGAGCACAGAGTGGGGGAGGGCCTTCTGCACAGGGGCCAACACATGCACGGGGCCCTTCCTATTTCTTCCGGCCAACGATGGAACCTCATCATCTGGATGCGATCTTCTCAGGAACGCAATCAACTTTGCCCCATGTGCAACATGAAGCCAGCACTCATGGAAGGGGAAGGTTTTGCGGACGGATTCACAAAACACTCCAGTCCACTCGTCAATGCCAAATGTGTGCTCACCTGACGTGCTGATAAGAGGCTTATAACAGACAGTGCCTTGCCTGTAATTCCTTTTTCATGTCATGACTGTCATAAGAAGATTATGTTGCCACTTACAAGGAGAGCAAAGTAAAGGCAAGTCGACTGCGCAGTACAACTCGTGCTAAACGGGCCACTAGCAGCCATGTTTGTGTGTAAGTGATGGCAAGATGAAGAATGAAAAGTTGATTTTTTTTTTAATCTAATTTATTCTCTAGGCTTCTTCTGTAAACAGCTATGTAAAATATTGGTTGTCATCTAGTCAACTGTATGTATTTTGTTTTGTTTTGCATCATTGTCCATGTGGGAATAATTACTGACATTAAAACACCATTATTAGATCCCAGGGGATCATTAATCTTTTGTAACGACATGGTACAAAATTAATCTAACGTGACATGGAAGATTTACATTAAATGATGCAAGTATACATTTGTATACGATAAAAAAAAATCAGGTAAAATTATTTCACATGAATTTTCAAGTTTTGATGGAGAACTAAAAAAAAGTGAAGTCACTACTGGAAACAAAAATGACAAAAAAGGTAAACTAGACTTATGTTGAGTAAATTGAACATTTTTTTTTATATGCAAACTGGACTTTCATTGCAACTCAATATCTTTACTCAACTGGATTTAAATTATGTGGGGGTGGAGTAACTCAAATTGTTTAATTAAAGTGACCAAAAAGCAAAGGCAGGGGATTAAAAATGACAAAAGTAAACCAAAAATCTACAAACTTACCAACACACTAGGATCACACCAAGCGTCGATGAGGACACAACAAGAAATGAACAAAGGGAGCTTAATTCCTCAGGCATGGGGAACAGGTGGGTGACACAGGAGGCAGCGGATAGGCTGAGCCATCTGGGGGAGGCAACAACAGGTGAAAACAATGGACAATCACAAGGAAGGCAGAAAAACAACACAAAACATGACAAATTTAAGTCCATATATAATTAACTACATTGAAAGAGGATTCAAACCTGAGTTATCTATACCACAGTGCAACACGTACACACCGTTCACACCATTGAACATATCAAGTTGCATGGCCATGAATTAACCTGGAATTTCGACACATATTAACATACAAAAACTGTGTATTTTATAATACAGTATTTTAATAATAGCATATTAGGTAGAGCAACTGGTGGGCATTTTGACACATTTGCCAAAAAGGCATACTCATTAATTTGTTAATCTTTCTAACATGAATTTGCACACCAGAACTGTACAATATGCAAATTAAAACCACAACAACATCAAGACATTTGGTTGTTTCTTTTTGTTCCAGGTAAATGCCCAGTAAATTCCACTGACAAGCTTGGGAGAACAACAAATAATAGAAAGAAAAACTATTTAAAATGCACAAATAACTTTACGATATTATGTAAATACTCTGGAATATTAAATACATCTCTGAACTTGTCATAACACTGTTGGCCTATTGCAATAGCAGAACAATTTATGTCACGGGAAATAATTCATTCATTCATTTTCTGAAATGCTTCACCTCACAAGGGGTGCCGGAGCCTATCCCACACCCTGAATCGGTGGCCAGCCAATCGCAGGTCAAATAACACAATATTATATTTAGCAATATGTAAATACATACAATTTCTATACATTTGTGAGAGTTCAAATGTTTCCAAAGAGTTTCAAGGAGAGTCTGGGCCTCCTCCTTCAGTTGCCGGTTGCTCGGCGAACATCAAGAAATCCACTTGGCGACTTCACAACGTGGTCTCGCTGCTCATGTCTCGCGGCCTGCGGTGGTCCGTGTCCGAGTCGTCGTCATCTTCGTCGTCTTCGGACTCCATCTCTATCTTGACCTGCGGGACGGGGCAGGTCATTCCTCGCCCCATTGGCATGGCCGGAGACGACGGACAGGAGATCTTCAGGTGGAGGGTAATGCTGAGAAAGGGCAAGCGCCGATTACCTCACACGCACTCGGGCAAAACCGTGACGGTGGGACGCCGAAGGACCAAAAAAAAAAAGCGGATTTTTACCACTTAGTAAAATTCCGATATATTTATCGAGTGAAATTGTAATGTCCAATTTGCTTTCTTTCCAAACCATGCCTCTTTCAAAGCAATGCAGACACACTAGGCCATTTGCACACAAGGAAAGAGAAAAAAAAAGGGAGATATGTATTGAGAGAAAATGAAAAAGGAAATAAATTGGCTGCAAAAGAAACTTTTAGGGAGGAACTTGTAATTGGAGAGGTGAATTTCATGCAGATGTAAAAAGAAATGCAGTTCTAGACGGAGCAACTTGTGGCTTAACAAAAGAGAATATGAGGTTGAATTAATAAACTTGTTAAGTTGTAGCCATAATTGTGGATTTGGAGAGTACTACATTTCACTGGTAGCAAAGAATTAGAACTTGTACTTGTAGAATTTAGCCACTAGAAGTCACTTGGGTTCTTCTTTGAGTTTATATACTTTTGTTAAAGATATTTCTTGTAAAACTACAAGTTGGTCTTCCTAGTCCAATATTTCTTTCCTCCAACTAAAAGTGAAATTTTGCACTAATTTCCCCTCCATTTCCAAGTCAGTTTTGATCCAAATCCGCTATAATTTTTTCTTCCTCTCTTGCCAAACGCAAGCTACTTTTGCACAAAATTCACCTCTATTTTGATCCACTGTACTCTGACTTTAGACGAGGCAAAACAGAAGTGACTAAAGTACCCACAGGATTCCACTAAAATTGCTGATTTGGAACATAGATGGAAAAAAAAGAAACAACCAAAGTACGTACTCTTTTCCTTACATAGGGGCTAGAATTATATAAACTAAAAATGAATGTACATATAACTCTAACCCAACATCTTCATTAACCTAATCTATTTTCATCACTCAAAAAACACAAACGAGTTAAATTAACATCCTGACAGCAGATATACATCAAACATTTATATATTTACACAGTTTGTATCACATCAAACGCAATACTAAGGAAAAATACAATGTCCACAAAATGAATCCCAGTGCACATTTGATGAAACATTCACTAAAAACTAAAGCACAGGGAGAAAAGGAGCAAACATTACACAGAAAGTCGGATTAAAATGATCTGCATTGCCTTAAATTGCATGGAGAGGACACCAGTCGTGTTTTCATGTTTTTGTTATTTACATCTTCAAATACTACAGAATAATATCATTGCAGGCCATCTAATACTACAAGAATGATTAGAGAATATTAAATAACATGATCCAGCAAACCTTGACTAGAGACACATTTTTATCTTTAATTATTACACTAACTCAAATTGGATTTTGGCAACGAAAGTGAATATAATTGGGCAATCATTATATTTGAGGTATTATCCAGTACTTTGTGCTAAATGTGGAAAAAGTGAAGTGGAGGTGTTGGAAGTTTAACACACAACATTCAGATATTCCACACTATTGAGTTGAAAGCAATGTTGTGGTCTAATCAATCTTGGTATTTAATTTAATTTATTTTAATTCAAATTATTTGATTGGGGGAATGCCTTGTCTGCTCACAGCTAATATAACGCCTTTTTTTAAATTACAGGAGAGGCTATTGACCCAAATGATTGCAATAATACATTTCACGTGTGTGTGTGTGTGTGTGTGTGTGTGTGTCTGTGTGTGTTAAAGAACATGAGGTGTGGCAGAAGGCTGGCAGTATGCCCCCCACTCAGACTGGGCAACATCAGGATACACCAAATCTTTGTAGGGGATGTGCAGTTTGAGGACACAGTACCTGCGATCCAAGTCTGAATCGGAACTTGGGGAGTGGTTGGAGTAAGGGCTGTACTTTTCCTGCAAATCCACACAGAATATCAGTCACGGCCTGCAGGGAGTAGCAAAAGCTCACCTTTCTCCTTACCTCCTCTGCGCTGGCTTCTAATTTGGACTTTTTCTTGTCTTTTCCCCCATTCTTATCATCGTCTTTCTTCTTCTTCTCTTTCCCAGGCAGGAGGTCATCTATCCAAGCCAGGTCGTGCTGGGAGAAGACCATGTCCAGCATTTTGCGCACCACCATCAGGCCAAGGATCTGAAGTTTGGCGTAACATTTTGAAATTCGCACCAGGATTAGCCTTAAGGCAAGTCGATGTCTGTAGATGATGTACTTGGATGGCATTTGAAAATTGGCGTTAACATGATTCAATTTCATACTTCATATATGTCGCTGGTGCCACGGGTTAAGTTGGTACTCGGTCGTTTGGTCGCCGGTCTTTTGGTCGCCCAGAAGGTAAGTGATAATTACCATTTAAATCGTTGCTCAAATTCCCTAAATACAAACTGTGAATTACTATTTAGCCATACTTAATGCCCTAGTAATTATTAGGCTAAAGAAAAGCTCCAAATTTCCCGGACTTTTATTGTTTTTTGTTGGAGAACTTGGTAAGACCCTGACGGACGTAGCTTCTTAAAAGGGACAACGCATGTACATTCAAACTCTTATACACTCACACGTCGGCTCAGTGAAACTGCTCAGGGCCATTGTTGGCTTTTATAGATGCGTAGACTGTGTTGATTTACCTTGTTTTGTCGCTGGTCTTTTGGTCCCCGGTCTTTTGGTCGCCGGTCTTTTGGTCGCCCGTTGTTTGGGTCCGGGCGACCAAAAGACCGGCGACCAAACGACCGCACACGGGTTAAGTCACAGTACTTCTGAAGCAGGGGTCTCAAACTCAATTTTTCTGGGGGCGCCCGATATAAGAGTCTGGCTGAGTCAGGGCTTTCACTCAAAAATTGTTTCAGATGGAAAAAAAAAACTAATCCAATTTGTAATCTTTTCAGTTCTTCAAAACAAAAGCAAGATTGGGGGTTACCAGGTCCACTTTTCTCCTCTCTGATAAATTGCACACTTTACAACATGTCTTATTGAGTAATGGCTTCTTATATGTTGTAATCAATATGTTGCATTTCAACTTCCTTTGTGCATATAAAACGGGGTGTCCCTGTGGTCAGTAAAAAACATTATAATTCTGTCTCCCATAGTTTTCTAGAATTGACCATGCTTGTAACAAACCTTTCTCTTCACGGCAACATTTTGTGAGACAACGTTTCAAACAATGGACCGACATTGCTCATTTATTTGCGCTAACGTGCTAACGTACGAATCTGTCTTAAGCCTTAGCTATATACCTTTCAGTGCAAGTAAAAACTAGAAAAATAAAAAACAAACAGGACCACGGCCACGTTAATACAAAATTTTGATGACAAAATTATTGTTCCACGGGCCGCAACTGACCCCCGGGCTTCAAGTTTGAGACCCTAGTTTGGACCATTACAAAAGATACGTAACTTATTCACTGCCAGCCAAGTTATATACGTACGCATAGTAATCACAGAGTAGATACGCTGACGTAGTTAGTAAAAGAGGAAATAATCTTTTTTTTTAAAAGGCGATGGACATCCAATACCATTGGATTGGACGTCATTTGCCGTTGGTGACAGGCGATGAATTATTTGAATAATAAAACTAAACTGTGTAATCCCCAAAAAGTGACTGCAATGATTGTTACATACCATAACTGGGAAGATGATTGCTAAAAACGTAGATTTGAGCGTCCAGAGTATAGCCAGGCATATAATCTGAACCAAGGTGAACAGGTGGACTCTTCTCAGAGGAACATGGCGCAGGTAGGTGAGGTCTGGTTGATGCTTGGACGGCATCATGTACAATTTGATCCGGTCCCAGAACTAGGGATGGCGATCGGGACAAAGTGGTGTCAGTTTGCAAAAGTTATCTCGGGTCACTTGTTATACAGGCCCAGATGGAATGCAATTTAACGGAATGAATTATTTAAGCATGTGGCTGAGGGGTGAAGAAGTTAATCGAATGTAGACCTCTAAAATGAATGAGCAATCACTGACTATTTGGGGCTTTGCTGTTACAGCTCACACTGGCAAACGTTGGCGTAATCGAATCATCTACAACAAGGGTGTCAAACTCGGGTTGGTTCGCGGGCCACATTAACGTCAACTTGATTTCATGTGGGCTGGACCATTTTAGACATAATATTTAGATTTTTTTTAATAAATGGATTAAAAGAACTGGATTAAAAGCCCTGAATATTCAGTTTTTTATAGATCTAAAACTATGCTTATTTTAGCTTTTTTTTTAATATTTTTAGATTTTACAAAATGATTTTTGAACTAAAAACACAGAAAAAATGATTAAAAAATTACAATTATTGATTTAAAAGGGGGAAAATCAGGAAATCTAATATACATCTATACTCTTCATTTTAATTTGATCCTAAAACAGAAAGTCGGCACTCATGATTTACTTTCCCGGGCCACACAAAATGATGTGGCGGGCCAGATTTGGCCCCTGGGCCGCCACTTTGACACGTGTGATCTACAATAAAAGAGCTATCAACAGCAAAGGCTGTCCCAATTGACTTATCTTTTCCAAATGATTGAGGGTCTTGATTACTTAGATTTGATTTCTCAAAAGGAATAAACTTCCAATGGTGGACCTGACTGTTATTCGGTTGGTGACTTAATTTTCTGCTTTCCATCAATTAGTAAAGGGAATACAAATGTGTTGACACAATATGACGTGTAGCATACCTGAATTCCGCTGAGGGAAGCTACTCCCATGTAGAGGAAGACGCCGTACAACACAGGCATGGGGATGAACTAAAGAAAGGAAGGACAATTTATCTTTTACATTATTCTATGAGATCTGGGAGGCGCCATATCGGGCATTTTTACGCCCAGCTGGCGACTTGAATGGATGTCAAAATGACCCTTGTGAAAATTGCAAACGTCACAAGATGAATGATTCTGTTTAATATTTACTTCACAAACATGTTAGTTACTCTTTTATTATTAATGCTAGGTGTGGTGTTATAAAATCAAAATATGCAACCAGAATTGAACTTTTTTCATTTAGTTCCAGTGTTTTTTTAAATACCTTTAGAATAGGAGCAAGAAAGATGGAGACTCCAGTCAGAACAAAAACCAGAATTCCCGTCACTCGCTGTTCTCTGCAAAATTAAAATAATTAAATAGGCAAACACAGAAGAGTCCAAATATGTTCCTTTTCCCCTGATATTAACTTCTTGGCAAAAGAATTCACTCAGCGGCTATATAACACGGACTTCCAAGTGTTTTTCACGATTGCTGACCTGACCCCGAGAAACTGCGGCTGCTCTCCGGGGGCGCTGGATTCGCTTTCCATCTTCAAGGAGTCAATGTGGGCGATGGAAATAACGGTGGCAGCTACGTACCACGGCAGACCCAAGAAAGAGCAAGTGGCCATCAGGACACCCACCCAGAAGAGATCCAAATGGTAGCCACCACCTTTCTGTCAGCGCACAAGTTATAATAACAATACGGTATGAGTGGAATTCCTACGGACTTTGGAAGGTCTAGTACTCAAGTAAAACTCCACGGTCCAGAAGTACACCTACTTTCAGTTTGTTCTCCTTGCGGTTGACAATGACAGCGCTAATTTGCTGGTCCATGAAGATGAGGATGGTGACAAGGAGGGCTGGGACAAAACTGCCCAAGTAAACCCACCACGGGTTCTTCCCAAACGGCAACACAATCCAGCCACGATCCGGACGAGTGGGCTATTTAGAAAACACAAGCCTTTTCATTTAAAAAATAAATTATTCATTAAATATTAAAGCACTGCTCCACTGTGCAAATCAAATGTGGAAACAATTTTACTGATTGATAATGACCAGTAGATGGCAATGATGATTTATGCAGGCATCAATGAAGTAAAGGGCATCCTTTTAGAAATGAGATACGTATCTGTGGGATTACTAAAAAAATGGTAATGCCAGTTTTATTTTTTTCTTGGTGAAAGAAGATCATTTATTTGACCCTTTCATGCGATGAATTATGATTTAATTGAAAACTTGCCGGGCACCCATTCAAGTTATTCATTTAGATGTCTATTTTCACAGTATTTTATAAATAGAGTACCTGTCATTACACTGATGTCATCAATCTTTGAATTTTTCTCCTGTTTAGAAAATGATTTGTAGCCGGTGCGAGATTCAAGTTTATGCACTATTTTTTTTTCCATCACTGGCACATTGGATAACTTTATTCATCCCGTATTCGGGAAATTTAATTGTGACAGTAGCAAGAAAAGGCATAGTTATAAGTTAGACAGTACAGTCAAAGGCCGCAGAACAACAAGTGTGATCAAATGAAGCTATGCGAATAACTAGCTATTTAAGATAGCTGTAATTTATTCAATCTCTTTGAACCAATGTTAAAAACTTAAGAGTGTACCTTGAATTCCGTTGGCACAATTAACTTGGGAGTTTTGAGGCCTATCAGCATATCAAGGCCCACAAAGGTCATAATTGACATGAAGATAGAAAAGTCACTGATAAGTTTCCTCAGCTGCAATGAAAGACAAAAATAAACAAACAATATTACTAACCACATGGTTAAAAAAAAATCAATATACAACTGATAATTGGAAAAACTAGACACGGTTGACAAGATATCCAATTCATTTAAACAGGGAAGATGGCAACAAAAGAACAAATGCTCTTTCCCTGCCACCCTCCCAGTTCAAACAGATTGGACATCTACTCATCATAAACTCAATTAAATGGATGTCTATCACTGTCAATGGTAGTGAAAGAGCTTGCAAACACTTTATGAGAATTATTCGACAATATTAAATGGCCTGTTGTGCAATATGACTGTAGATATTTTTAATTAAATAAAGGTTGAGGTGGATATTTGTGGATCGCATGATCACCTTGGTGGGAAAGTAGCGGCTGAACTTGAATTTCTTGAGGCTGACGGTCATGGAGTACGTTCCGAAGAAGAGGATGAAGGACATGAGCGCCAAATCGGGGACATACTTGCAGGAATTGCCCACCAAAGAGCCCCCATACTTCAAACACTCCTTCTTACTCAGCTGGCTCCAGTCCAGAGCTGTCACATTTAACTATTGTGTGGTTGGGTGGCAGTGGTACAGAGAAAAAGACAAGGTGGGGAAAAAAAGACAGAATGATTTTTTTTTCCCTTTATAATTTCTAAAACCTTATTAATCAAAAGAGATGCGACATTGCAATCCACACAAGACATTGGCAGTGTGAGGGTGATGAGAAGGATGGTAACAAAGGGAAGGAAATAATAGGTCAGCAAAAAAAAAGTTATTTCACTGGAAAAACGTTTAACTTGAATTAAAGGAACGCCCGTGAAAAAAAGAAGTAAAAGATGATAACCCGTTGAAAAGACACACTTACCCCAGAGACACTAGAGATGTTATCTGGCATTGGAACTAAACCAGTGAAGATGATTTGCAGCCACTGTTTTGAGGGTTCCGAGGGTTTAAGGAGACATCAAAAAG
This sequence comes from Stigmatopora argus, assembly GCF_051989625.1. Classification (NCBI taxonomy): domain Eukaryota; kingdom Metazoa; phylum Chordata; class Actinopteri; order Syngnathiformes; family Syngnathidae; genus Stigmatopora; species Stigmatopora argus. The sequence continues at coordinate 6,395,820 of NC_135391.1, read as the reverse complement.
AAGATGAGGAGGGAAACAGAAGGAAATAAAGAAATGCACATAATGAGAATGCTGCAAAATGCGGGGCATGCCGTCCAATTAAAAAAAAGGGGGGGACTCACTTTGAAGAGATAGCAGCCAAATTTGATAAGCATGGCAAAACAAATAAGGGACAAATCAGTTACAGAAATTAATGTTTGTCAAAATCACAACTTGCTTTATACTCACTCTGTGTTGTGTAAATATAATAAGTAAGATCATTTACAATTATTTTGAATTTCAAATATCATTTGTGACACCCAACATGCAGTTTTTGAGTTTGTTTCGAGACCAAATTGGAAAAAAAAGAGTCAAAACAACCCTTTGAAAGGCAATTTTTACTCTTATCACCTTCCCAGTGACCACATATTTTATTAATATTTCTTTTTTACTCTCTATTGTAACTGTAAAAATCGTTTTAATATGAATGATATTGTCTCACAATATGCTCATCGTTACCTATTTATCCTAGAAGAAGAAGAGGAAAGCAATGAATCACATGATATGCTCAACTTGACATTATAAGAGAGTTTTTTAGAAGACTGGCTCAGGCAAATTCATGTCCTTGCTTTTATTTTATAGTACTTTTCTAAAATAGTTAGCCTTGAATGAATGTCTCACTCTACCTTGTTCAAAACCTGTTGAGAATATAATCCGAATAAGAAAAACATCCTTGAAAGAATGTCTTTACTTATTTACATACAAGTTTGTCTTCTTGCTGAGCAGTAACAGCTACGTAAAAAAGCTACCTTCTATTTCTAGAAAAAAAGCTAAAATTAGTCCCATTTTGCAACCCTGTTACTACAATTATGCCAAATATAGTGTGAATATAAAAATAAATATTTTAAAAAAAATACTATACACTATAAACGGGGATAATCGGGACTTTCATAGTTTATTAGCTATTATTGACAGGGGCGGAAATTAGGGGGGGTGCTGGAGGGGCGACCGCACCCAGGCCCCGGCCTACTGGTTTTAGGTAGGGGTTGAAAGGGGCACGGTTGGGTGAAGGGGGGATATAAAACAAACATGAAGTGAAGTTCATAGCACTAACTTAGTTTTTCGACGTTAAAACATTGCAGTGAATTCACCAAGTAAAAATTTGCTGACTAATAACACATACAGAATATGATTAAAAGAGGTAGACAAATTCTTTGTTCGAGGAATTACACATAAGCATAAATGACCAACATTTTTAAAAGTATTTTCTTTTCTCTTACACTTAATGTGTCAACTTTAGGATCAGTGTACTCTTGCCTAAATGAAGGGATAAACTCACCCGGGTCCGGCGCCAAGCACTCGCACTTGTAAGCGGTGACATAGTCTGGCTTAAAGTTGGTGTTGATGGGGTAGTATTTGAAGGAGCCCACCATCTTCTTGATGGCGTCCGAGATGAAGATGAATGAAATGAGACTGGAGAAGCCCTCTTCCGTGAAACGCGTCATGTACTTGATAATATAACTGGCGTCGGTTGCCACCAGGATGAAACACTGCAAGCACGAGTGGATGCCGATCCACAAGCGCAGCTCCATGTAATCGATGTTGTTATTCCTTTACGAAAGAGAAATCAGAGGATAAAATCATGCTCTAACATGCATGTGTCAAAGTGGCGGCCCGGGGGCCAAATCTGGCCCGCCGCATCATTTTGTGTGGCCCGGGAAAGTAAATCATGAGTGCTGACTTTCTGTTTTAGGATCAAATTAAAATGACGAGTATAGATGTATATTAAATTTCCTGATTTTCCCCCTTTTAAATCAATAATTGTAATTTTTTAATCATTTTTTTCTGTTTTTAGTTCCAAAATCATTTTGTAAAATCTAAAAATATATTTAAAAAAGTTGAAATAAACATTGTTTTAGATCTATAAAAAAACTGAATATTCAGGGATTTTAATCCAGTTCTTTCAATCCATTTATAATAAAAAAATCTAAATATTATATCTAAAATGGTCCGGCCCACGTGAAATCAAGTTGACGTTAAAAGCGGCCCGCGAACCAACCAGAGTCTGACACCCCTGCCCTAACATATCAAGTAGTCAAGGCCCAAAAGTCCCTCAAAGAGTCGATAGTCCGCCAAAGAGACGATATCTTAAGCAGTTCAAGGAGTATCTTTCCTCTCAAGAACAGGGATCATCATATTGTAAACAGTTATTTTTTCCTAAATGATCAATTGCAAGCTTCTTCAGATTCAAACGAACTATTTTATAATTAAAATTTGAAAAAAGTATCTGTGTGTAATACCACCCATTATATGTGTCATCTCGTTCATTCAAATCTACTGCAGTGTCTTAAGTTGGCAAAAAAGGCTCACTTGCTGAATTCAAAAAGGAGCTTTTCAAAGATGAGGATGGGTCCAGTTGAGCTAAGAATGATGAGGGGCTGACCCCCGAGCAGACAAAATACGGACCCAGCCAGAGCTGTACCGAGGAAACTTTCCATCACACCCTGTGAAGGATGAGAGAGATAAACGTGGGTAAAATTGCCAGAGGATGAGTCGACGCCTGAGCCTTTATTTCATTGTTAAATCGGAATGGACAGGAAACATAAAAAGCAAGTGAAACGAGACTCCCAAAGCTAAGCCTTGATGTTTATGCGGCAGAACAAAAAGAACGAGACACGCCGACTCTCTCACCTGATAGTTGTCCGTGGCGTCGCCCAGCAGGCCGCCAAAGGTGATGGCGTTGGTGATGCATCCCAAATAGATGAAAAGTACAGCAGAGATGGACTGAATGTGGAAACCCTCGTAGAAATCGCTGGGCAACCATGGCAATTTACGCTTGATGTCCAGATACAAGCCCCCACAGAAGCTATTACGAAAACAGGGCATAGTTAGCCAAGCAGATGTTGCGAATTTGCTGGTTTCTGCATGAGATCAAGCCTTCCCTCACTTTAAATCTTTGCACGAGTAAACCACTTTTGTAAATCTGTTTTAATTTTAGATTTGATTTGCACTGTCTTGGTGTGAGTGGTCCCACGGGGATGGTCTGATCTTTTACTATTGAAATCTATAAAACAGGGGTGTCAGACTCGGGTTGGTTCGCGGGCTGCGTTAACGTCAACTCGATTTCATGTGGGCCGGACCATTTTAGATATAATATTTAGATTTTTTTAAATAAATGGATTAAAGGAACTGGATTAAAAAGCCCTGAATATTCAGTTTTTTATAGATCTAAAACAATGTTTATTTTAGCTTTTTTATATCTTTTTAGATTTTACAAAATGATTTTTGGACTAAAAACACAGAAAAAATGGATTAAAAAATTACAATTATTGATTTAAAAGGGGGAAAATCAGGAAATTTAATATACATCTATACTTTTTTTCATTTTAATTTGATCCTAAAACAGAAAGTCGGCACTCATGATTTACTTTCCCGGGCCACACAAAATGATGTGGCGGGCCAGATTTGGCCCCCTGGCCGCCACTTTGACACATGTGCTATAAAACAAGTAGTGGCTAATTTGTCCACATCTGATTTAGAAAGAGACATTATAATTTGAAAATAATATAATATTGACCACTGTATTACTTTACAATTAGTTTAGTTGTGGGGCAGAGTTTTAATATAAATGAGTAATTAATTAGTAATTGTAAAGTTGATCATTCTCAATCATTCAAGTGAAGTAACACACAATTTAATGAGCTAAATTGTGGGATCCTAGATTGGATGTCTACTAGCGACAAACTCATGGAAATTCACAGCACATGAATGACTGGTCGCCACACGATCATCTTGGGTAGGCACCTCATACCTTAGTACTCCGTAATATGTACCCCTAACGTCATTTTAGTCGCGTATTGGTACTCGCACTAATTTGAAGACAGTAGTTTGTTTGGCGTTCAACTAGTACATCTGTTCTCAAATTATGAGGCAGAACATTATTGGTCTGATAGATAGTTCAAAGAAAATAACATCTTTTGTTAGCTCTGAGGAATGCACACTTCTTTTAGGGGGTTGTAATTGCAAACAAATAAATACGGCCCCTCGGGGAAGCCTAAAAAATACAAAAAGGATGAATGAACAGTCATAATGCGTTTGGAAACCCACCGTCCAGTGAACGCCAGTTCCTCTCCCAGTTCATGTTGTGCTGGCATTTCCTCATCCTCAGCCAGCCCTCCGCCTCCACCAGCTGTCCCATTCATTTGCCCCAGTTCGTTCAAGGAGAACACTGACTTCCTAAAGGAAGGGAGTCAAAATGAAATACATTTGTAAATCTGTTCAAATTTGTGCACTTCACGGGGTGAGTCGAAATAAGTCCTACCTTTTGTCGGCAGATGGAATTTTCTTGGGTGGCTCGATACGGATTTTAGGATCCCATTCCCCAGGCGGAAGCACAATCACCTCATCCAAAAACTCATCTATTCCCGCAATGAGGTCTTCTCGGTCTCGGGCTTTGTAGGCTACATCGCTAAAGAGCTAAAATAGGAAGACAGTATTTCACTTTTTTATATGGTCATTTTCCTATGTTTTATTTTACTGGACTAAAAATCACAGTTTGTCTATTTATTTTAGTTTTTTATATAGTTTTACGGGCCAGTGACTTACACCCATGATACGTTGACAACCTAAGACAGTTTTAGTTACAAAGATGGACCATTTCACAAATTTAAATACCGATGTCAGCAAAATGAATCAATTTTCCAAGGATAGTTCTGTCAAATGTCTTTACCCTTATTGATCAAATTATGTATGTAACATATACCGTATTTTCACGACTATAAGGCGGACATAAAAGTCTTACATTTCTCCAAAATAGATAGGGCGCCCTATAATCCAGTGCGCTTTATATATGGACCAATACTAAAAATGTTATCACGATAAAATAAATCAGTCGATAGTGTACACTATCCTCTACAGCTCTCACAACTACGGCAAGCAGCCCCCGACTCTACTATTTTTCCCGTAGAAAAAGTACTGCGCAGTGACTGCTGGGATATATAGTTCGTTTGTCAATAAATACACCCAGGATGACAGTGAGCACACTAATTTGGTGCTCGCCGTCATTTTGGCTGTATTTACAAAAGAAATTCTGCCGATAGATGTTGGCGTCAACAGAGCATTCAAAGCTAGACTGCGAACTATATATATATATATATATATATATATATATATATATATATATATATATATATATATATATATATATATATATACACATATATATGTGTATATATATAGTATATATATAATAGTAATAGCACTCGTTACTGACACTGCGGCTAAAAATACGATGCGCTGTATAGTCGTGAAAATACGGTACTCTATATTCACTTCAGTATTGCTGATTTCCTATGAAAGGACATTGATTTTTCTTTAAGCAATTCCGTCCTTTGGAGACTTATTTAAAAAATGGTGCAAGCTATTTGACATTTCGAGCCCGGCTGGATTTCATTGCAAAACACCTGCCAGTCAGAACATGAGGCGCCTAAAGCTGAGAGTCAATTGCAGGGGAGCATCATTCCGTGATGGAAATAATAGAGGTCGCTGTAAATGACGAGAAAATGAGCCTGTTTTCAGTACGTTTCGTCTTTGTGAGAGCTGGCTAGCCACAGTTGAGGTCTCAGGTCAATGGGATTGAGAACCAAAACACACAACAAACATAGTAATTCATAAATCTGTCTGTCTGAGAGGACAGACAGACAGATTTTCCTCTTGGCCGGGACACGTTCATTGATTTTTTTCTCCCACCAGCACAAACAACTTGATCTCTATGTGAGTTTTTTTCCCCAAGGCTTTTTTTCAGCTCTTTAAAGTGAAACCTGGAGATGACTTTTATATACAACCTGCACAGAGAGTAGGTCAAATAATATAATAAAGAATGAAATTATTTTTTTTCTCTTGATATGAAAAAAACTTGGATATTCAAACTGGTTATGTACTCCAGTTTTTTTCCTAGGTCTACAATGTCTTCTGTGTCTGTGCTTCCTACTGACCAAGGACATTTCCCGAATAGGGGATGAAATAAAGTTTTAATCTAATCTATAGAGCAAATGGTAAAAATATTTTGGGGCTGCAATTCCATCTCACTCGCACATAACTCGATAATTACAGCATAAATGATAATAAATGAACATTAAAAATCATTTGGGTTGGGTCATTAACCTTTAAAGCTCTTGAAATCACTTTTTAAACTATTCAAACTTTAAACAAAGTCATTTAAAATGTAATCACTTTAAGGTGGTGATACTATACATTCAAACATTGATGCAGAATGAATATATGAATATGGGTTCCAGATAGTTGGCATACTGAAGGTCGTATCGATTTTATCAGCTCGTATATTGCCATCTGTCAACCATCTTGAAGGAACAGATAATTTGGTATAAATGGCCCTGATTAAACATAAAAATATGGTAGTAGTTAAGAAAATAATCTCAAATTTATCCACAAGGATGGACAAACTGGGATGCAAACATTTGATTGGGTAAAATTGTAGAGGTGTTGATAAAATTTTGCCAAATGAATGACGGCCACTTGCTAGAAATACAGATTTTTTATTCATGTTTTTTTTCCACTTTGTTTTTCAATGTATTAACCTCTGCAAATTTAAAAATATCTCTGTCCCTTTAAATGAATCAATTTTTCTAGTATGAACAAAAAAAATACACGTGCTTTTGCAAACAACACAACCTTAGCATCCTTTTCAGTTGTTGGTTTTCCAGGAGATCATATTTTTTGTCAGATTGAATGTCAGAATAACTTGAAATGACTCACATCATCGACCATCAACGTTGCTATGGCTCGGCCTATCTCATTATACGACTTGGCCTTTCCTTGCGGTCCCAAGAGAATGAACAGAAATCTATGCGGTGAGGAGACAAATATAAGCAACCTGCAACGGGACAGATTTGCTACGTGACATTGGCACAATATGAGCCATTTCACCTGGTGGGTACGGGCACCTCTGTCAGACCTCCGAGTGTTGTGGCTTGAGACAGGCGAACAAAGGCAACAAAGGGCTTATTGAGGAAATCCACCTCTCCCACCAGCACGTTGGAGGCCTCAGCATCTCTGGGGATCTTCTTCATGAATTTGTTTCTCAACTAATGAAGGCAGAGGCATAGTGTTGAGACAGTGTTCCATATACGCAAGATGAATTTTTGATTTTGTTTGAACAAAGACGCAGATGGCACACCTGCAAGTAAAGTATGCCTGAGTGATAATAAAAAAATGCCTCCTCACAGTAAAAAAACAACAATTTAGCTGAAATTACTTTAACTTCAGCCACATTTTCACAAAGCGGTACACTTTTTCTACTCTCACTTATATGACATTTGGCCATTTTATTTATTTATTCTTACTCTGACTTACATTCATCAGCATGGCATGTAATAGAAGGTTGTCAACTGTATACCCATGGGAGATTTGTCCTAATGATGGTTTCTCCAAAAGACTTTACTGACGCTGCTTGGGCACTTATTCCATCACATTCCTATCTGACCTATCATCCCTCTTCTTGTGCATTGCTATCCACTCCCCACAGGGTGTCCCCTTGGTAAGACTATTAATGTGGAGATAGTAATGCTACTTACATTCCGTGCTATATACGATATTCAATGATGATGATTAGAACTAGCAATTATAGTTATGTATCCAACTTTCCTGATGGAGTAAAGTTGTTTGACGATGGTGCATCTGCGCAGGTGCTTTAATGATTTGGCAGCACAATAGCATTCAATATCACGAGAGCCTTGCCAATAACCCACAGCCTGAATTAGTAGCGCCATGTGAGGGCTGAGCACGTGGACAATATTCTTTTTTTTTAAAGCAGATCAATACTGACACAAACAATGCAGCTAACTATTCTGTTTCAAATGTCACGCAGGGGCGGAGCTTAGGGGAAGTGATGGGATGGCGGTTACAATTCATGCATTTTTCTCACGAAGGTCCTAAAAAGCCTATTACAGCCAACTTTGGGCAGAAGGGGAGGCACACCCTGAATTGGTGGTCAGCCAATCGCAAGGCATATCGCAAACAAAGTTATTCTAAATTATTGCTGGCATGTCAACATCTATTCTTGAGCTACGTTTGAAAAAAAAGGATAAGTGGAAGGAGAAAGCGGCACATCTGTCCAAACATCAATGAGTTTAAGACACATTGTGCGGGGCCTGGAAATAAATGTGTTATGGGTGTGCGCACTTCCTCTATCACCGGCTGTCACCTTCAAACACTGATGGTACTCAGAATATGAAGCATCAATTCAACACCACAGTGAACTATTAGAGCTCATCTCAACAATAATTCAAAGCTTCAAAAAAGGAAATGAATGTTAAAGTGATACGCTTCCAGGCAGAAAATAGATGTTACAAGACTGTAAAGGAGAAAAAATGAATTTAGGCATCACTCATCATGGGGGATAAAAGGCTAGTTTCTATGCTCCAAGGAAATGAAAAAAGAAGAGCTTGTTTTAGTTCAGTTTTTTAATCTCCTTTATATTCCGGAGATAGTCATTGGGGTTGTTGATCTACAATTTTATAAAAATAGGATATTAATATTTTGGCCTACAATTCTATATTTGCTGCTATTACAGTCTGAAAAAAATGTTTTGATTCAAGGACTTAGATTTTATATGTATATTATGTCATTAAAGTTAACATGCTTATAATGTTGTGGTGAAGATTGATTTCAGTAGCAACAACATTTTTCAAATTACGAATATACTGATGTTGAAGGCTTACCTGGTCTGAGCTGGGAGTATCGGCAATGTCATTCATACTCCGACTTTGAGCATGACCTGCAGGGCCACAACAAAATCTCCTGTAATTCCTGCTATGTATAAATATCAGCAATCTACTGGATGGGCAGTCGCTTAAGCTAAAACCAATCATTTCATCTAACTACAATTTTCTCATTTGAGGCTTAGCATAAAACAGTTAGCCCATGCTAGATAAACCACGGTGAAGCGGGACTTCACTGCATAATACTTTCAAATATCTATCTAGTACTGGGGTCGCCAATCCGGTCCTCTATCCAGTCTGTTTTCCATATCTCCCCCTGAATCAAATGATAGGCTCAGCAGCAAGCATTCCAGAAGCCTAATAACGATTCGGATTATTTGTTTCAGGTGTATTGGAGGAGGGAGATGAGGGAAACAGGGTCGATAGGTGCCCTTGAGAAGCGGAGTTGGTGACTCCTGATGGAGTAGATCATTCAGAATGAAGTAACAGTCGATATTCAACACTCACGCAAACGGCCGTAGTTCCCGGACTGCTGTTTAACTCGGAGGTCCTCCGTAGATCGATTATAATTGGCCGCCGGCACCGGACCAGGTGCGCCTTTGGGCCCCGCTGGGCGAGCTGACAGGCAAGAGACACGTATAAAAACAAAGATACTGTCTAATAGCTTCCACCCTGGATGCTATATATAGAAAACTGATGTCACCTCATCACACATTAAGATATTCACTGTGGGCACGTTGGTTTTCACAAATGGAGAAAGGTTGGAATGATAATCAGGTGTCAAAATATTCACATCTAAACAAACCCAGCGGAGGGAGAAAAAATAGGAAGGCTTGTTTTGCCTGTAATGGCTTGGTTTATTATGGGAGGTGGAGTAATGAAGCAATTTCAATTCAATTCTCTGGTAACAAGGTTTTTAACTTGAGCATTACTGCAGTACTCACGGGTGGAGGAACTCGACTTTCCCATGTCTGCGATGGAGCGATGGATTGGCTTCTTGGTCTGGTGTCGATGTTTCCTTAGCAGAACAAAACTGATCTTGTCTCTCAGCTCAGGCAAAATCATGCCTTCCTCTATCTGTCTTTCAATGATGTCGTCTATAAAAACAGACATTTTCTAAATATTAGGCAGACAGGAATACATAAACACATGTAAAAGTTGGTTTACTACACAGAGAATAGATTTTCATAATAACACGTACACTAAAGTCATACACTTGAGAATCCAAATCTCATATCTCTCTATCTAGACCACATGTGTCAAAGTAAAATAAACATTGTTTTAGATCTTTAATCCATTTATTTAAAAAAATCTAAATATTATATCTAAAATGGTCCAGCCCGCATGAAATCAAGTTGACGTTAATGTGGGCCGCGAACCAACCCGAGTTTGACACCCTTGATTTAGACTGTGTTAGACTACTTTTCACAATGTGGCTGATTGGTATTTTTTTATTGTGTGTAATACTACATAGATATTGCCTTTTAGCAAAACATTTTTACACTGGGAAATTGGTGTGAAATGTCACTTTAATCACTGTTTGAAATATTTGCTGTGATGTCAGCATACCCACTAGCATTGAACATGTCGCCTAAATTCTACTGCTAAGCTTCTTTCTTTGGGTTGATTCAACTTTTTAAGCAAATTGCGCCAAACCAATTCCATAAAGGGCCAAGACGGTGCACGTTTCTTTTCCAACCAAAGAAGTGGACATCTTTTCACCAATCAGATCTCTTGCAAGTAGAATCAGTCAATTGGTGACAAATTCATTAGTTAAACTGTCTGTTGAAACAGAAAAAACAGCACCTTCTTGGCTCTTTGTGGACTTGGTTGGACACCCGCATTTTAAGCTATGACTGTGTGCACCCAACAGGTTGAATCCCAATCTTCCTGCCATCTGAATCATCAATAGCTCACCAACAATTTGAGGCAAAGAATAGCCGTCCAGGTCCAAAAGAATGGTTCCTGTCTGAAGACACGTCCTAAGCTCAAACAGACTGTGCAAGGACAGCGTGGACACGTGTGGTTTGCTCCATCTCTCGCCTCCTTCCTCTACTTTCTCCTCAAACTTCACCCATCTGAACAGCAAAAAAAACAAATGGATACGTGAAAAAATATAAACGCCTCTCATATGTTAACAGAATTTTGTATCTCCAATGGTCAAACATGCTTGCATCCGATTGCAGACAGCCACACAGTAAGTGTGCAGTGTTCCGATTATTCACCTTGCAGACTCCTTCCACTCCAACTCGTCCCCTTCCCGCTGTAGAGTGTCCATTTCGGTGAAGAGTGTCGGCGTCGGCATGTCATCATCCTCATTCAGGATGTAGCGAAGCCTCTCGGCTGCCGGGGACACTTGATGAAAATGAGAGAAAGACCAGTGGAAGCATCATTGATATTTTTCTTCGTACTCCAGCTTCCTTCCATTTCCACGTAATTATATCCAAGACTAACTGAAGACTAATGAGTGTAGCGTGACTGGACGTTTGGTCGAAAGACGTTTGGTCGACCGGACGTTTGGTCGAACGGACGTTTGGTCGAACGGACGTTTGGTCGAACGGACGTTTGGTCGAACGGACGTTTGGTCGAATGGACGTTTGGTCGAACGGACGTTTGGTCGAACGGACGTTTGGTCGAACGGACGTTTGGTCGAACGGACGTTTGGTCCCCGGACGTTTGGTCCCCGGACGTTTGGTCCCCGGACGTTTGGTCGCCGGGTTCGCTGGCTGTCAAATTATGACAGAGTTTACTGTTGATATTTTGATATTAGAAATTTAGATATTAAACTCACTCTCTCTCTCTCTCATGATTATAATTTTGAGAGCTGGTTTTAACAGTAACAACCCGGCGACCAAACGTCCGTTCTACCAAACGTCCGGGGACCACACGTCTGGGGACCAAATGTCCGGGGACCACACGTCTGGGGACCAAACGTCTTTCGACGAAACGTCCGAGTACCTGAGTGTAGACACTACGAGTGCGACATGTAAAATACACATCAAATGGTACAGTGTTTCATGTCAAATCATGGTAGAAAAAAATACTATTCAGCTAATAGTTTTACACGATGATCCATGTGAAATCAGTCTTAATGGTGGTGACATCACTGAGTTCCTTTTCCTATTCACCCATCTAGATAGCAGGTTTCAACCATTCAATACTATTTTCCCATATATTACTATATATTGGGGCATCGGACAGGTCCCGAGATCAGAGCTGATCCAGTCGTCATGTTTTTCTTTTCTTTTTTTTATTTCTTATTTTACAGTACACGTGCTCTGTGATTGACCGGCTTTCCCAAAATTTGGGCTGTCTGGAATGTGCTTTAGCTGACCCATGACCCAGAAGTGGTAAATATTGGATGATCTGATGTGTGGCCTGTGTTGAATCTCTTCCCCAAATGGCAATGACAACAGAACTGAAGCACATGCGCACAAAGTCATTACTACATCAGCATTATGGATATTCAATCATGTGACCTCTGAATGTGCAATACAATCCAGTCAATGTTGTATCGGGTACGTAAGGCCTAATATATCAGCATACGATTAATGCTATAGGGTAAGAAGCTATATAAAGACATATAGGCGGATGTAAACACCATACACGTGTTGTCATCAGCTATCAATAATATTGATGCTTGCTTGACAGCAACCCAAGGCTGATTCCATTCATGTTTTTTTTCCTGTATTGATAAGGGCATTGATAAATACGTTCCAATATGTAGATATTAAAATACAGAATATAGACAGCCAACTATAATAGAGCACATCCCATTTTTATAAGGCTTAACGGTGCTGTATAAAATGGTGAAAATAAAAATGACTACAATAGTGATGTCATTTTACATGTAGAAGGAGAATTTGGCATTAAAATTTCGTAGTTTTGTACAAGTTCAGAAAAAAGGCAATTTTTTAACCAGTTCTGGTTGTGACATCACATCTCATATTTCTTTGTATATTCAAAATATGGTCTGATATCATTTTAAATCCACTTTCTGTTGTATTTGATAACACGTTAAGAGGAAAATTCAGTCAAAATGATTCCAATATTAAAAGTAGCACTTGTAAAATATTTGACTATTGACTTACTTGTGCGGTTTATGTCTTGGAGACTCTGTTCCCGCGAATCCATGAGTCCTTCCTCAATGTCTATGTCTCTATACTGGTTATACTGGTCGGGCTCATGCTGTCTGTGACGGCTGTAGCGTCTTTCTCTGTCCGTGTTGCTGTCGTGACTAGAACGCCTTCGCCTGCGCTTACGCCGATATCCTCGAGGAACTGGGACGCCAATGTAGATGGATTGATGATCTAATGGGAAAGAATGAAATGTAGCGCATTATAGGCATTATTATTTGTTCATTTATTTTTCAAAAAGGCCCATTGAAATTTCTGATTTTTCTGTAATGGCTTACCTTCTTGTTCATCATAGCGTAGGTGCGAGACACCTGACCCTCTGTCTCCATGCTGCATCCTTTTAATGTAGGCGAAAGTGAGAGTTAGTAATCATAAAGCCCACATAGGTTTTAAAATCAGTTGTGCGTTGATGTTTTACAAAATTTGAAATGGCTTTATAATTAGGCAAATGCGGTCTTTTTGCTGTATTTTTTACGTTTGTGATTGAGGCTGCTTCATGTTAAATTTCATGTAGAGTAAGGGTGTCAGACTCGGGTTGGTTCGCGGGCCACTTTAACGTGAACTTGATTTTACGTGGGCCGGACCATTTTAGATATAATATTTATATATATTTTTTTTATAAATGGAATAAAAGAACTGGATTAAAAGCCCTGAATATTCAGTTTTTTATAGGTCTAAAACTATGTTTATTTTAGCTTTTTTTTATATATTTTTAGATTTTACAAAATGATTTTTGAACTAAAAACACAGAAAAAATTGAATAAAAAATTACAATTATTGATTTAAAAGGGGGAAAATCAGGAAATTTAATATATATCCATACTCTTCATTTTAATTTGATCTTAAAACAGAAAGTCGGCACTCATGATTTACTTTCCCGGGCCATACAAAATGATGCAGCGGGCCAGATTTGGCCCCCGGGCCGCCACTTTGACACATGTGATGTAGAGAATATTTCCCAAACAAAGATTTTATGAGAAAAAAATACTTATTTAGTACATAGTAGAAAAAAAGTTAATCTAAGTGAAATCCTGAATCGATAACAAAATGGTTTGTGTTCTTCATTTTGAGGAGTTGTTATTGAATCTACTGTGTGTTTATGCCATTATGCATGTAAATACATAGGCTAATTGTCTTTGTTGCACGTGTGTTTTCTTTGTGTGTGTGTGTTCTATTGAATGAGTCAAACAATAGCTACAGTGGTAGAAGATCTTGTGCACTGACCTGCCTTTTGGCTGATGCAGTAAATCAATGGGAAAATAATTAAAAAGCCAGGCATAGTCAATGGAAATTTGCATGATTGGAACTAACGTGAGTAACCAGAAAAGTTAAAGGCCACCATGTTTCTACTAGGCAGAGCTTAACTACAATGACAAGTAGATATGCATCTTATTTGCTGTTTACCACAAGCAAATTTGGAGCATTCATGATTTTGTGGGACATGTGTTAATTACCACATTTTTTAAAAAACAATAACAACATAAAAATTGAAATAATGAGTGTCTAGACACATTTGTGGTCATTTGCATGAATTCTTTTTTAAAACATTCAAGACAACAACACTGGGATAGGCTCCAGCACCCCCCACGACCCTTGTGAGATAAGCGCTTTAAGTAAATGAATGAATGACAGTGCCCTTCATATTGTGAACATACCAGACGGAATTGACGTGTAAAAAAAATATGATGTGGTGTAATTTTGGCCTCGCACGGCCCGGTTGAGTTACATTTTGCCAATGTTTGCAGTGGTGGCTCCCTGCCTCAATAATTAGTGCTGTCACATCAGTGTCCTTCACACCCAGTAGGCAGAGAGGATCAATGCCATCGTCCTGTCAACACTAAACGTGAGCCTCAGTCAAGCTCGCGTGTGCATAGAATAGGGTGTTCGTGTGCTACGATTCGGGTACATAGAAAGAACAGTTAGAAAGTGTGTGTGTGTGTGTGTGTGTGTGTGTGTGTGTGTGTGTGTGTGTGTGTGTGTGTGTGTGTGTGTGTGTGTGTGTGTGTGTGTGTGTGTGTGTGTGTGTGTGTGTGTGTGTGTGTGTGTGTGTGTGTGTGTGTGTGTGTGTGTGTGTGTGTGTGTGTGTGTGTGTGTGTGTGTAAAGTGTCTAAAAATTAAAACGAAAATTAAAGTATTTAAGTATTAGTATATGTTCCTGTGAGACAACAAGGAAGAAATGGCATTCACTATGGCAGGGGTTGGGAACCTTTTTGACAGAGAGAGCCATAAAAAAAATCATATTTTGTAATGTTATTTATTGAGAGGCATTCTCAGAATTGAAATGTAAAAATGCATGAAAATGTGTGAATTTTTTTATATTTCATCTCTTTTAAAGTACAAAAAGTCTCTGAATTCTTTTGAGAATATTGTTATGCTGTTGCTAATGAATCAATATCAATGATATCATGCATGGGGAAGAGTAATAAAACACAAATTTATGATTTAGGTGGTGGTAAAGGTAGTGTCAACGCCACAATGACGCTCCTATTAGTGCGTTCGGGACTCAGCTCTCTCACCAGTGATTTACATATTTTACCTCATAGGTTAGTGGAGAGCCATATGCGCCCATTGAAAGAGCCACATATGGCTCCCGAGCCATAGGTTCCCTACCCCTGCACTATGGTGTAAAATAGACAGTGTGCTGTACAGTTAATATGATTGTAAATTATGAAAATTATGAAAATAATGTACCACAAAGCTCTCAAGGTAAAGTAAAAAGTAACATTTAACAAAGATTGTGTGTCATTTTCCATTTGCAAGATTATTACTAAACATTTTGTCCATTGTTTGTAAGTAGGCATAAATGCTGTTTAGACAAGATTTTCTATTAAATACCTTCAGGCTGGAAATTATGAAGTCAAGACTTGAAGGAAAATTGTCAACTTTAAAGGAATATCTAAATACATTTGCTATATGGGGGACTATTTACAGGAGCTGTCAGTTCTGTGTTATATTGGAAGGTCATTTGTTTGTCATATTGGAAGGTTAATTAATGAGTGAAAACCCCTGGTGAAAGCACGTCAGACCAGCTGAAAATGATGCCGCTAATTAGAGAAGCGCTCAAATCTTGAAGATGGTTGACTATCTGGAGCATCAACATTTATTGCCTTAATCTTTCAAAGGGAAAATAAGACAACTTTTTAAATCATTTTTCCTCATTTTCAAGAAATAGGAGCTATTTTATATTGCCACAGAATTGAAGACTTTTTACAATCGTGGACTTGAATCACTCAAACGGCAGCCTAAACTTTACCAGGAAATTTCAGTACAGAATATATTTCTATTTACATATTTTAGGTAACATATATATTGTTATATATCTGTAATATATGTGTGACTTGTTTATTAAATAAAACTGTCCAATTAATTAAAATGCCTGTTGTTATTTTGTTTAATAAAAAAGAAAATCAACAAAAAGAACAGCATGACAAAATAACATAGAAAATGAGAGTATTGCATACATTCAAAAATAGAGAGAAAATGGGCACAATTTGCACAGAAAGAAATCAAATGGATAAAAATAATAAATAAAACGATAGAACCCATTTTTTGTTTTTTGTTTTATGTGGATCAGTTGTTTTTAACTCATTTTGGAGGGCCGGATACAAAACTGATGTATGTTTTTCTGGATAACATCAAGTTTTCAAACTGAAGGATCACCATAGTAAATAAATATGTAAACGTGGTAGAGGAAAAACAGATCAATTTTGGATTCCGCACCCGAAAAAAAATGTTAAAAACAGCTTCCGGACCTAAAAACAACTTGTTACTATGAGACAATTAATAATAAAAGAATAAGCAAAATATAAAATTCCTACCTGTTTTTGTTTGTCAAGACAGATGAAGCAAAAGTGAAGAGGAAACGACCTTTCGAGCTTGTTTGCTCACATCAGTAAAAACATACTGGTGGAATACCAGCAAACTTATGAATAAAATCAACAAAGCAAAGAGGAAAAAACTCCATTCTGTTTGCTTCCTATCTTTTTGGTTGTCAAACTGTCTCTCCTTTCCTCTCTGTGTCTGTCTGTCTGTCTTATGCTGGTTCAATAACGGGTAAAATAGGACTGGCAAAGACCCCCAGGCAGGAAGTTATGTCAAAACATGCTGTACTTTGACATCAGCTCGTCATAGGAAATCTCTCAATGTATGCCACCAGCAGGTCAATACACACTTATGTCACTTTATTTGGTAAATTAGCCCCAACACAGTAGTTAAACAAAAAAAGGCCCTTTACAACGATCACTATTTTCATTTTGGGGGGATTTTGTGGTCAACTACAGTGGTGTTGTGATACCTTCATATTATTACTATTTTTTGCATGTGTTATAAATTGAGGAAACCATATTCTTAAATAAATTAAGAAAAAAATTGACTGGATCTCCAAACCTCGGGATTTATAAGTAAATCTTGCTAATAATCATATTAGGGGTGATCCTACTTTGCGGTTTTTCGATCATCATGGCCATGTTGGTTTACATTATGCATGATATTCGAGGGAATACTGTACTTTGAGTTATTGTTAAGAAATATATATATGTAGTACAATATAAACAATTTTATATATCTATATAAACCAGTGGCGGTTCGGTTGCCTTGAGGCAGATTTCTGACCCTGGCAACAAATAATGGCTGAAATGTGATTGGTTAAATGCTTCAATATGAAAACACACATCTGGAAGCAGTGCAACCAGGTGGAAAAGCAATGAAAGGAAGCTAACAGACAATTTGCAATTATTTAATTATATCATTTAAGTAATGATGGACAAAATATAATATATGATTCAGATATTTCTTAGGCCAGCAGAGAAGGCCTTGAAGGCCCTGTTGGCCCGCCACTGATATAAACACTTGTTTTAGAATTGGTTAGTTTGTTATCAACAAATTATTGACACATTTTTGGGTGTAGAATCCAAAACGGATCAACCTGAATTCTCATTTTTAAAACTCCAATAGCACAAACCAGTCAAAGTTTTTGCCCCAAAATAAATCAATTGATAGTAAATCAGCAAAATTGGAAAGTTATCTATTGAGAAGTAATGGACTAAGACTTTTGATGTACAGTGAGCTAGCTTTTAGATGAAGATGCAGATGTAATTTCACTTACACAAGGTCTGCTGTCTTAATATTCAGCAGAACCTTCTGACTAAAAAACTGAAATGGTCTTTAGACATCTCCGCATATGAAGCATTCAGTGTGAAATTAACTGCAGATTGCTTCATCAAGTTTCCCCACAACGTAATGCATGATCATTCAAAGGTGCTCAAACATGGAAAATTGTCGGTTGCAGCCATATTAAAATTTGATAATAAAGTTTGCGTTAACTGAGACATGTTACTAATGGCGGTAGTGGGTGACAGACAGCGTATGCCACATTAGATTAGATTAAAACTTTATTTCATCCCATATTCGGGAAATTTCCTTAGTTGCAGTAGCAAGCACAGACACAGAAGACATTGTAGACCTAGGTAAAAAAAACTGGAGCCACACACAGGAAGTCCACAAGGTGGACTGAGACTGAGGTTAAATATGCAGAATCACTCTTTCAAGCTGATCCGCACATAATTCCCTTCTTTCCTGTATTGGTAAGAAGAGTAATGCACTTTAGTTTAAAAAAAATCGCCAAAATGTCTCTAGCCTGAAGTGAAATGAAGAATATTTTGAGCAGTGATAAAAAGGAGAATATTTTGGGGGGCTTAGGCGCGACAGAGTTTGGCAGAAAATTTGATACGCAGTAAAAGATAACAGAATCATAACTGACTTTGGGCTTATCCCCTTGGGATGGGTCGCCACAGCGAAACAGTCGGACTGCATGACAGATTTGGCACAATATTAAAGTTGTAGTCCAGGGGCGGAGCTTAGAGGGGTACTGAAGGGGGCCTAGCTTGTCTTCTTAGCCCATGGGTCTACAGGTACACAGTCTGAGTACTGCCTTCAGAACATGTTAACTATTTTTAATACTTTATTCTTTGAATTCATTCTATTCAATTTCCGTGGTTCAAGGTTAGTGGCATTTTTGTCATTTATTAATGTTGCTGTTTTATCAATTTTGTTTAATGTTTGTATTTTTGTATATTTCTTGGAATTGTATGATTGTTTAGACATAATGACAGAGTAAAAAGATTCAAATGTAACACAGACACTACAAAAAAGACAAATAGAAACAAAAATAAATGAAAAGATGATAGTTGGATTCAACACACTGTCACGTTGTATCCTTTTAATTCATTCTAAATATTTATCGTGGTCAGGGGCACAAAATTAGCCTGTGCATGGATTAGAACTAAATTTTCCTCTAAAATAAAATGCTAAAGTAACCACAGGGCTGTTTTTCCCCCATTAGTCAATAGTTGTTGACAACACGCTGTTTTCTGCCACACTGACAGCTTGAAATATATCTAGCAATTTTCCTAAACAGACCGAAAATTGCATTTCATTATATTCACTCAACACTGTTCCCAATTTTCACAGCATGGGCTGCCATGGCGTCTGCATATTTTCTCCTGTGACCGATGGCACCGATTCATGCCAAGATCGGGACGGATGAAATTTGTTTGTGCGATCCAAATCAGTCTGCAGATATAAACACTTAACATGAAATATTTAGCTTTTCGTTTTGGTGCATGTTATACATCAGATGAAAAATATCGGACATTCCATCCAAAATTCACATTTTTCTTGCAAATAAATGTACTTAAATGCAAGTATTTATCTTTTTTTTTTTTAAACCTCTACCAAGGGATTTCACTATTAGACATTTCCAGAATTTTGCCTATTATTTTCAATAAGTTACAATGAATAGAAAATGGCGGGGCACAAAAAAAGCAGTAGACAAATTCCTGTTTATTAACAAGAGCAGTAGTGTTGGTACAAGGCAGGAGATGGAGGGAAGCTTAGAACACTGGTCCGATATTAGCGCAGTCGAAAATCTGTTTTTTAACAGTCGTTTCCTGTATTATCCCTTTCGTTGTCCTTTTAAAAGATGGAAAGAAGTAAAAAAAACAAAAAACAAAAACGGAAGCATTCCCTTTGAAAGCTTAAGATGTAAACTGAGAATTATTTTACAAATAATTTAATTCATACACAGTACAAAACATGCATTCCATATTATTCCACAACTATCAGTTTTACAGTGTACACCGACTGCACAAATCCAACTGCGATCCAACTAAAAAAAACAAAAAAACAAAAAACACAATTACACCTGTACACATCCGTCACAAACGTTGCACGCATCACATACGGGCTAGTCCTATATATTCTACATTGAAAAACTTCTATTCCTCCACAATTAATTTTTACACAAGATTCATCCTCATCGCTTTTGGGCTGTCTTTGAAACAACCTGAGGTAAGCTTCAACACAATAAGTAGCTCGATTTGGAATTAAAACGCTAGATAATGCCACAAATCCTGAAATACGAAACACCAGAAACAAGATGAAATTAAATGTAAAAAAAAAAACAACTAAAAAAACTTAAAATCGAAAAAGCTGACGCACGCCGCAGGTTGTTTGTTCTGACAATTTCTGGTAAACAGTACACTCAAAAGTGACATTTTGGATGCCCTTGGCTGACCAAATTCCCTAAATCCATCAGCAGAGGTTCAACCGTGACGTAGTGCAACGCAAATGAAAGAAAAATAAAACGATCAGCACGTGGCGGGGAAGGCAAAAAGGGGCAACGAGGCCGCTTAGTGTTCCCTTTTCAGCTTACGGCCCACGTCGACCTCGTCCAGCCCGATGGCCGATCTGGACTGCTGGAGTTCTCGGAGCTGAGCGTGAGTACGGGTCGGCTTCTTCTTCAGCTTCCGCAGGTGAATGTCAATGGGATCCAGCTCGGGTTCGGAAGCCGGAACGGGCAGGTAGCCGCCGTCCCTGGGCAGGCACATGCAGCAGCCGGCACCGGCCAGGTCTAGCTCGCTGTACTGGAAGTCCAGCTTCTTCAGCCTGAAGTCCACCATGTCCACAGATTGGCTCATTTCAACCAGAAGGTTCCAGAAGACGCAGCTCAAGATGATGCCTAGTAGCTGACGAACGACACGCACACTTGATCAACCAACTCGACCTCATGCAAGCCAGTTATGCATGTGATGGGAATAAGCCAATGATTTCATCTGATTTATCTGATGGCATAAACCGCGAGCTCCTATCCTTGAGAAAAAGCGAGTACAAATTTGCACTCAACACCTGAATTTGGGGAATAATACTAGTTATTTGAACTTGGTAATAGCAATATTTTGACCATTTCCACTTGAATGATGTGTGGAAAAATGTGATTATATAATGGCATTGTTGCAGAGAATGCTCCCAGAGATGAACAATGTAATGTAGTTCTAGTGTCTTTGACAAGGCATTAAAAATGGGATAAACTGCAATCTCATCTGTGTAATTTAGCGGAGGTCCTGCTGTCCGTTTTAAATGAGAGGGGCGCAACCGAGAAAGATAACAGTTCCTAAGAGCAATTCCCCTGGACCATGCAGGCACAGGGTTACATTTTAAATGCAAATGTGTAGTTAATCTAACAACATTTGAGTTTCACAGGACCCCCGGGGCAATGAATACTGACATTTTCCAGCATACATATACAGCAATATACATATGAAATATGTACAACATTTATGCATTCACATATACACCCACATTTACGAGTTCAGAACTAATACGAGCATTTTACAAGCTAATTATGCATGTAAAAATCTGTGGAGTTCTAGAAAACGCTGCCAGCGTTACAACGTTCCGAGAAAATCACAATGCAGTTCTTTGAGCCACTTGGTGGCACAGGCACAAGGTTGGTGACCCTTACTGTACAGACTAGTCATGTCCCCATCCAAAAGTCAGTATCGTACCGACGCCTTGACTTTGAACTTACCTGTGGCAGTCCTATGGCACAGCACAGCGCGACCGTTATTCCAATGTTGTCACTCATCCAAAGGTTGACGGCGTGAATGCACCCTCGCACGTGGATATCCTCCTGCAGGATTTCCCGCTGATGCACAGAAAGAAGATGACAAGAGTCGCTTTTAAATTGAAACTTGTAAGAAGAAAACTCTCCTTAAAATGTTCGCAAAATGTCAACGCAAACTATACTATACTATGGCAGAGCTATCAAATACTACAAATCTTTCGTAGATTACTACGCCACTAAATATGTATTTTGTCTCAAAACTACAAAAATAAAAACAATTTTAAAAATGAAGCAGTTTTTTTCCGCAATTTACATTGAAAAAAATGTACAGTAATCCCTCGAATATCGCGGTTACTGTAGACCAGACATAGCCGCGATAATCAAAAAATAGCAAAGTAGGATCACCCCTATTATAACTAGTAGAAAGTGGAAGACAGGGGAATGGCTTCCGCTTGCAAGTTTCAGTGTGGATTTTCAAATTTTTATTAACTTTAAAAATAATAATAATAATAATAATTAATAGCAGAAATAAATTGTGACGAAGTGATTTCGCGATACTCGAGGGAAGACTGTAAATATTGAAAGTTTTCATTGTTGGCTCGCCATTTAACTTACCATGACGATTCATTTCAAAACACAACGTCATGTTCTAAATTACCTTTGCACGTCGTCAAAACGTTCAACTATTTTGAAAGTTAACTATCGTGCTCACTTCCTTTTACAACGACACGCCTGCAAATTCCTTAATGGCAACCACACAATAGTGTTTCCAGAAATGACTCCAATTCTACATACCTGTCTATCCAGAGCCTTGGATCCACACAGGGTGTTAATGACCTCTCCTACCTACGGGAAGAGCACATTTAAAACCAGATACAAAATGTGGCAATATAACGTGTCAGATGCATGATCCGTTAATGGAGGAGCGGTGAAAATGAGCCAGAACGTGAACTTTCGTGCTGGAAAACGACAAGCGGTCTTGATATCTGGGAACTGATAATGGCGACAATCTGGCCCGTGTTCTGCCTCGCTAATAAACTCCTACATAGCGCTAGCGAGTGTCAGCCAGGGCAAGCGTTCCTTATTGCTCCGGCAGAGTTGTAATGCTTCCAGAGACCATATCAGCACTTTGGGGTGGAAGGACAAGGATGATAGCAGTCAATGGGAGCACGGCGCTGCTCTTCAAGGACTGCCATTTCATTTAAAGAGAGAAACGGCAACTATATAGCGGAAAAAGACTGTCTGTGTGATATAGACTCGGAAATAATTAGAGTCTCCTTCTGCAGTGATAAGGTAACAGACATTTATTATTTTCTACACCATTGGGAAATAAAATGGGAAAAAGTCCCAACCAATATGGCTAATCCTGCTGTCTATATGTCCCTTTAGATGTGAAAGTTTTGGCACAGTGTAGCTGAACTTTATTGTCATTTAGCTGAACTTTACCTGGAAAAATGATTGCAGTATCTGTGCTTAACATATAGTTAAGTTAGTCTACCTATGCTGCGTTTACATTCTTAGATTCACTTCCATGTTTCTCCTCTGTATAAACAGGGACTCAGTGGGAGTTTATCTTTTCGATACTCACAAAACTGAAGCCTTATGGAAAGTGCTGATGTTTGTGGGATTTGAGATGCATTTTTTTTTTTGTCAAAAAGGATGACCATTTGGCTGCGTGTTCGGTCGCCGGTCTTTTGGTCGCCAGTCTTTTGGTCGCCCGGACCCAAACAACGGGCGACCAAAAGACCGGCGACAAAACACGGTAAAACAACACGGTCTACGCATCAATAAAAGCCAACAATGGCCCTGAGCAGTTTCACTGAGCCGACGTGTGAGTGTATGAGTTTGTATGTACGTGAGTTGTCCCTTTAAGAGGCTACGTCAGTCAGGGTCTTAACAAGTTCTCCAACAAAACACAATAAAAGTCTGTGAAATTTTGAGCTTTTCTTTAGCCTAATAATTACTAGGGCATTAAGCATGACTAAATAATAATTTGCAGTTTGTATTTAGGGAATTTGAGCAACGATTTAAATCGTAATTATCAATAACCTTCCAGGCAACCAAAACGACCGAGTATCATTTGGCTGTTCATCTCAGAAGTGACACTCACCTCACGGCGGACACAGCAGGTATATGGAACACCACATGCGAGTGGGCCAGTACCATTGCAGAAATGGTATTGGTTGACCCCCCAATCCTTATATTCATCCCCTCCACAACAGGAAAACTAGGTGAAAATGAAAAAAAAATATTTAGGCTGAACGTTCCGCACATCCGATGCACTAAAATGATGTAAAATATGTACTAAATTTGTCATCTTGAAAATGTAAGATGATCAATTGCATCAGATTTTTGTCAGATAAATACATGTTCAACTCAGACATTATTTTTGAAAGCAGTCTCAGAATTTAAAGAAAATAAATCATAGTTTGGGCATAAAACAGTTCAACTCAACCTGGACGAAATACCTTTTCCTGCACATAATCCAAGATGTTTTTGAAGTCCAAGTCGTCGTAGTAGTGTTTGATTCCCTCTCGGATGCTGCTTTGAAACAAGGAAGACGTCTGGAATCAGTGGCAACGTGAAAAGGTCAGTGAATAATAAGAACCCTGGCAAACAAAGACCTAATGTGATGAGAGGTGACGATCGGGCTCGCTGTCCCGTGTTTACCTTCTTCTCAAAGATGAGAGCTATAACGAGGGCGATGGCCTGGAGAAGAAGCAAGACGCAGAGAACACAGAGAAACTGCGGAGGAACAGAATAAACATTATTAAACGGAACATCACTTTGCATTTCTACACCAAATCGCCGGCAAAATCTTAGATCAGAGACCGACTGGTAAGCAGTTCACTATCAGCTAATACGTACTACAATTTATTGTGAACCTCATCTTAAATTGCAACATACGGTACATTTTGAATGTTGCGAATGTGGATAATTCATAATCATAGTTGTGTTGAAAGCTCCAAACTTTTGACTACGATTGCAAATCAAACGAAGAAAGGCTTCTATTAACATTCTTACCATGTGCAGCAAGGTTTTGTTATCTCGGAGCGAGCCAACCATGCCCACAAGTGACACTGTGAACATTACCAGACCCAGCAGGATCAGCACCACTGCAGGAGCCAGGAAGAGACCCTCCAGGGTTCGATTTTTCTGTCTTTCCACTTCGGCATAAACCCCCACGCAGAGCACACAAAGACCCACCAGCTGGACAAAGAGAATATACGATGTTTAGCCCATAGTTGCAAAGAATAAAAAATGTGCTGTTAGATTATGATGAATACTTCTCGAAAAAATATCTAAAATGAGACTTGCTTCTTTAAGACTCAATGGATGTCACGGAATCATTTAGAAAAAGAGGTTGGGGGAGTTTTCGCGTTGTTTAATCCTTTACATTTTTCAGAAATGTGTGTTTTCACAGGAAAACATTGGTGTAAAAGAGTTGTTGATCTTTTTTTCTTTTTTGCAATTTGTGTAGGGTGTGGTCGACCTTTTGCTTCCAATTTCTTGTGAACACCGATAATACAAATGCAAGGAAACCGACACCTTTCAAAATGTGTAATTACACCGCTTCAACTTTCTTTTATTTCTAAATTGCAATACGCTGTCCTGTTTCATGCTTGATTTGTAATTATATACTTGGTTGCTTCTGCGGTTGATGTAGAAGTCCAATTTGAGAAATACTGACAACCTTGCTGCAGAATGGAAAAAAAAAAAAAATTCCTTCCCAAAATGTACGTTTTTTTTTTAATTATATAGCTACGATCTTTAATTGAAGGAGGGAATATAAATCACATGGGCAGCTCTGTTGAATGAAGAGCAGTTAATTAACACTACCAATACACTAGACCAGGGGTAGGGAACCTATGGCTCGGGAGCCACATATGGCTCTTTTGATGGGTGCATATGGCTCTACGCTAACGTGAGGTAAAATATGGGAACTCCTGGTGAGAAAGTGCAGGAATAGAAGCGTTACGTTGGTATTATGGCATTGACACTACCTCCAGCGCCTTATAATCATATTTTTTTTCCATTACACTCTTCTGTATGATATTCTCATTGATATTCATTGATTAACAACAACGTAACAATGTTGTCAAAAGAATTCAGAGACTTTTTGTACCCTAAAAGTGGTGAAGTGACTAAAAAAGGCACACTTTTTCATATATGTCCCTTCATAAAAAATATGAATTGTTTATGGCTCTTTCCATCAAAAAGGTTCCCGACCCCTGCTAGACTCTATATTATTGACGTAGTATTTAATTTAATTCTCTTTTTCATACCGTCACAAACAGAAATATCCTTTTTATTTTATTTTTATTACCTTGGTTCTGAGTGCTCCCAATACTGAGGTCTGCGAGACGAATTTCATGCAATCTATTTGACATGTGACACAGTAATGGTAAAATTAAAGCAGACTACGGCATGTTGCATGTTTGCAAACTATGACAGCTATTAATTTATGAACATAACATACATTGGTTAGTGGAAAAGCCTGCTTGGGCATGAATGAGCGTGAGTCATTTTCTGTCGGCAAAACGACAATGATGGTTGCCTTTAAGGGGTCCAACGCCCTGCACCACGGTGCTGATGATTAGCCGGCGAAAGGATGTGTTAAGCTACCAGACCAAATTCCACGCTATACCTTTGATTATTATCATCACTTTACATTATCCCTATAATTATATACACATTTCAGCCTTTTTCAATAGACACGGAGGTTGCCGTGGGTGTATTATTCTTGAAAATCCATGGTTTAGCTGCTAGCTAAAATCCTCAGTACCAAACCCCGTTAGCAAATATGGCAATTTAATGTGACACCTCCATAGAGTGAATACACATACAATATATGATACGTATATTCGTTTTACGGTGTCAAGGCGCATGATAATAATTGTTAATCCAGACAAATTCTTTAATTGCAACCATAGCTTTTTATACAAGTATTTAAATCATCACACTGTGAAGCCATCGACTCTTGAGTCTTTGGTTCAATAAGAATCAGACACAATTTAAAATTATGGCTAACGCACAATACTTAATACTTAATGATATATGCCGAATATTACGTTGACACAACCTGGTGCTTTATATGGACAAACATGAGGTTTAAAAAGCACAAGTGTGCTGATAAAGACGAGTTTAAATACAATTATTCGAAAGTGGAGTCTGGCTATGACGTTTCCATTAGAAGACGCATTCCATCGCCATTATTTCATCAATTGCATGTTAATTAAATACAATACACAGAACTTACCGAAAAGAGCATCGAATAGACATTGAGGGTGAATTTGATGAAATAATAGAAGTGGTTGGTTTTCCTCATATCAGAATAGGGAGGCATGGCCGCTTGTGGTGTTGAGCCTTGCTAGGCAGCTGGCTTTTTCTACGCTTGATCCCCCTCTACTTTCCCAGTATTATAAACTAGAAATAAAAATGACACCGTTATAACATTTCTCATCGATTTAACCTTCCTTTTCTGTTTTCAATATATATCACGCTGCACTCGATAGGAACAAAAACACTTCCGTGCAGCCGGCTGGTATACGCTTTGTTTTGACTACTTCCTTAAAGGGCCAGTGCACTATATTTCCACTGATGATAAATCTAGTCATTCAGTGTTTATTAATGAATCATATTTATTATTTCGAGATTAGGGGACTGAACAGTCCATAGATATGCAAGAAGGAAAGAATTATCTATCTGAGCGTCCTCTTTTTTGGAAAAAGAAAACGACAAACAGCAAAAAGATTTACCGTAAACAATAAAGTTGCATAGGGAACTATATTTTTTATTGGTTACCATTGACGACACCTTACGTCGAATCCATTTTGACTGGAGGAAGGGCTGTAATTTTGATTTTATTGATTTAGTTATTAAAAAACTTTGTGAAATTGTACATTTATTTCCTTCCAAAATTGTATATAATAAAAATTATGTGGGCATCACATTTTAGGTCATGTCAGCAAAATTTGTTTACCAAATTGTAATATTGTAGCCGGAAAAATTGTACTGTCCGCATATGTGGACATGATGAATTTAATAGATTAAATTGTTGTTGTTTGTAGAATTATTTAATAAAATAGTCACTTGTCATGTAGTGCAAGCAGCTCTTTTGTGACGGGAAATGTATATATCTTCTCAACTTGTACACAAAAGTAATCCCTCGCTCTTGCTTCAGGTTGCACCATTTGTTGCCACCACTTGTTGGATATATATTCCAAATATATCATGACTGACGTGTGTACAAATGGGTTTAGGCCACTACCACAAAGCTGCACAGGTTTCAAATTCACCCCAAGAGATTATCAGTGACTGTTTGTTTACTTTTGGGATTTTTTTTCTCCTTTAGTCTTTATTTTCTTGCTGGATTTAATTATCATTATTCGGAATTAACATGTACAATCAGTGCTGGGCAATGATACTGTCGGTACATTTAAAAGTGACATACAATTTATCCACCGGCCGCCTAGCATGTTCGGTGGAGACATTAGTTCATTAAATCCCTACTTAAAGGTTACATTAAACCAATTGCAACAGCAAAGTCATCAATTTCAGGTCCTACATCGTTTGAAAGGGAAAAAAACACCTAGTAGAAGTGAGAAATTATATCAATAGGATGGTTGTCTGTATTGTAGTATATGTGTGATGTTTTTCTGACCTACGGCAATGCTGAAAATAGTATTTAAACTCCAAAAATCAATTAATTTATAGCTGCAGCCCTTTTATGACATACTGCTACTTTAAACCAGTTTAAACCAGTATAACTAAATTACTATCACTGCCTATAACAGAAGAAATGGAAAAGAAATGAGCATAACTGTAAAGCCTTAGCTAATTTTTATCTCACAAGTAATTATATATATATATTTTAATCATTTAAAGGCAAGAAAGCCTAAAGGGAAGGTTTCTGTTTTTAAGAGCTGGTTGAAGATCCAACATTTTAATTAAGATTTTTATTGAAACACATTTTTTATATTTACGGTACATATAAATGATCAAATTGACAGTATAGCAGCTATGCTTATTCACCCGAATTTCTGCTTATAACTCCATGCCTTTGGCTTTCATTTCATACAAAGTATTTTGGTGTCTGTCAACACTCACCTTTACCACAGTTCCATTTTTTTTCACTCTCATACCAGCTATTGTGTCTCTATCAACCACAGAGCCTGGGGCATTAGCAGGAAACCAGATTTGATGTTTGATCGATGGAAGCGCATGCCAGAAGAATGTGCTTTCCAATCAAATTGTCTGTGGGTGATAATCCAACTTTTAAGGAGTCCAAAATCTTTCGTGCTTTTGGAAAGTTCGGCCTCAATCCATTTAAGTCGTCCTGTGAATGGAATTTTGTGACACTAATAGGGCAGCATAAGTCTGCATACCCATTGTTGTGGATGGAATAAAAATAAGGTGAAAAAAATTACAGTTGAAAGATGAAATGTAAGTCCTTGGCAGTGACTTGATTTCGGTATGAGAATTCTAACAATGCTATTGTTGTCAATCCATTGGCCATCTTTTAATAGCTTAAAAATTCAGATATCCAAATTAGGAGTACAATTTAAAATAAATCATTGCAAAATTTTAAAATCAGAGTGAAATGAGCGTCACAAAAATAAATATTGTATAGCTGTAATAATTAGTCCGTTTTAAGCACCTCATTTAATCATGATTTTGTTTGACTTTGAATGGTTTCTGCCTGAACACAAAACTTACTAATGCCACAAATGTTTTATATTTCAAGCCAACTCTGTGCATGCTGACTTAGATAGTTAATATCACACGTGTGCTTTGGTGAGAACAAATACAAAGAGAAGAGTAATTGGGTTTCCCTTGGTGTTATTATTATGAGTAGACTCATTCTATTAAGCCAGCCATAAAAAATATTTTGGGAAAATCAGGTATGAAGTGAGTGAGGGGTGATGACAAGCAGAGTAAACAAAACAGATCATAAATTAGAGTCAATATGCTACTTCAAATAAATGACTTTTTTTGCTGGGACCTGAGTGTTGTAACTGTTTAATTCTCACGGAGTGTCTTCTCAGTCTATCTTAAAAATGACACAAATCAAAAGTGCATCATACTAATACCGATAAACACTTGTATTTATATGTCATCCTTCATACGACGTAAAGCATGTGATTTTTCAATATATGCTTTTGTAAATCGTGTCTACACAAACACTTGGGCAGATTAAAAAAAAGGAAAAAATGTCTCCAGTGCTTAATTACAGTTCATAAAATGAATTCAATCTCGCCCCATTCACTTTTGCAATTGGAGGAAATCCCCAAAGGAAAAATCTGCCACTAACATTTTCACTTCACTTTCATTCTAATGTGTCTACTTGCGAACTTCTCATAAATTACCTCTAAAGTAGTTTCCTCATTCCTAATGAACATGTTATTGTGTTCCTCTGTGGACAGATGAAAATGAATTATACTTCACTGTTGCTCGTATTGCCTGTCACTGAGACTTTGGTCAATTACTCTGGTACTGCAGAAACGTGTCTTATTTTATATTGAGAAAGCAGGAGTGATTTCCTGAATGTGAACCTTTTGAAGGCAAAATTTGGTGCTGCATAGAACAAAGAGAGCATTTTTAATCGCCCATAAATACATATAATAACATTCTCTCAACAAGTTTATTTGTGTAAACTACAATACACACAAGCGATAAACTCTTAGTCCTTTATATGTACGTGAAAATTGGATTGGATAACTTTATTCATCCCGTATTCGGGAAATTTCGTTATCACAGTAGCAAGAGGGGGAGGATGCAGAAATAGAAAATGAATTTTAGACATAAATATATAGGTAATAAGTAAGTTAATAAATAAATACATGAATAAATAAGCGTGTTGCTGAAATATATATATATATATATATATATATATATATACATATATACATACATACATACATATAAGCACATATATATACATACACACATATATAAGCACATATATACATACATACATATATATTAGCACATATATACATACATACACACATATATAAGCACATATATACATACATACATATATATAAGCACATATATACATACATACACACATATATAAGCACATATATACATACATACACATACATATATAAGCACATATATACATACATACACACATATATAAGCACATATATACATACACACATATATAAGCACATATATACATACATACACATACATATATATAAGCACATATATACATACATACACATAGATGTACATGCATGCATACGGTAGGTCTTAACACGCAGCCATTTGTTTTGTTAAAGAGCCTGACAGTGACAATGACAATGTCATTTCAACAAAATTAAAGTTGTGCTCTATGTCCTTAATTCAGTGCTGTGACTGGTTGCTCAATCATTTCCAGGTTCAAAATCTTTAAACATGCCAGCATAGGTTAAAAGTGATAGTTATTTTTATTTATTTTTAACTTGATAGCTAACTTGATAGTACTTGATAGCTCATTAGTCAAACCATTCTGGATGTGGAAAAAAACTTCTTGACAGACTTATGATGCTGTGTGTAGATGATATTGAAAAAAAATTATGATTCTACTCTGCACAAATTGTACATCAAGTCCTGTGCAGACAACCATGGTGAACCCCAGGGCAGCCTGTCCTGGAGAATGGAATAATTTAACATTTCACATAAAGTCAGACACTACACACCTTGCTAAAAGTCCATTTTTCACTGCTGTGGGATTTCCTTTGTGCATAATTTACATTTTGCTGCTGTACGCATAAACGTCCCCCAACCTGTCCTTTTTATGAAGATAAATAGAGTCTGACATTAGGTGTCATGAGGGTTTGTCTTTTTACCGGAGACGTACATCCTCCTGGGCTTTTCATCTGAAGCGATACGCTATTTAAAAAAAGATTTTATAGAATGTTACTATAGTGTTACTTTGAAGGTCACCCACGTTTGTCATTTAGATAATTAAGCTGTTTATTTAAAAACATCTGTGCCAATGACATCTATTATGACGGTGATTTGTAGATGAGCTGACATGAGGCAATCATCTTGTTCATGATTGTAAATCACCACACATTCATTTAATGGTTAAACTATCAACTAATAAATGTGTTCAGATTTATTTTCAAAATGTGTTTGCTTTACCCATAACTATCTTGGAAGACATGGTGTCATTAGGAATCCGATTAATAAACACTTGTAAAGTATGAGAAGACGGACAATCATTCAGAATCATACCGAAGGGCAATTTAGAGTGTCCAATCAGCCTACCATGCATGTTTTTGGAGTACCGGATAAAAAACACACGCAGGCCCAGTGAGAACATGCAAATTCCACACAGATGGACCAATCTGGATTTGAACTCAGGACCCCAGAGCTGTGAGGCTGACATGCTATCCACTCAAGCCACTGGACCACCATGTGACATAACTACCTTTATATTTGAGCAAAAATATAAATGCAGGTGTGCTGCTTCTATTTCTACTTGCTGATCTATGTTGCAAAACTACATGATGCATTTAACATTTGTTACATGTCAGTTTAATGTCAATTCATAAACAAAACGAGTCTTTTTAACCAAATAAGGGAAAAATGTGTCAATATCGTGATATAAAACGGCTCATATCGTGATTTCCCAAATCACACAACACTACGGATGGTTGTGGGTGCAATACCCAGTGCCACAAACCCCCCAAAAAATTGCAAGGGGTAGAAACATCTTATGGTGGTACCACAGGGGGCAGTAGGAGGCAGGTTATAAATGTACGTGAGCTGATTTTCTCCCTTGTGTGTGTGCGTGTGTGCGTGCGTGTGCGTGCGTGTGCGCGTGCGCGCGCGTGCGTGCGTGCGTGCATGTGAGAGAGAGAGGAAGACGTAGCATGACAGTTCAGAAATGAAGGAGCAGTGGGAAGAACTCCTCACATGAAGGAGACCATAGTCCGCATCCCCAATGAAACGTGCGTAAAATACGCATAGCTTTTTTTAACGCAACGTGCAAAAAGAAGATGCTGCCCCCCCAATTCGACTCCACTTCAACCTCGCATACTTTCACTCGGATGCCAAACTTCTGCACCAAACTGAATTAGAATACTAGTTAAAAAAATGGACCCGATATTTGACGACGCCGACGAAGTCAACGCTGCCCACAACACGAGCAACCGGACGGGCTACGGGAACCAGTTTGTGCAGCCCCCCTGGAGAATCTTCCTGTGGGCCGTCGCCTACTGTTGCATCGTGATCGTGTCCGTGGTTGGGAACGTGACGGTGGTTTGGATCATCGTGGCGCACAAACGCATGAGGACGGTCACCAACTATTTCCTGCTCAACTTGGCGTTGGCCGAAGCCTCCATGAGTGCCTTCAACACGGTCATCAACTTCATCTACGCGGTACACAACGACTGGTACTTCGGATTGGTCTACTGCCGATTCCACAACTTCTTGCCAATTGCGGCCGTCTTTGCCAGCATTTATTCCATGACTGCCATCGCCCTGGACAGGTAAATGGCGACCATTCCTTTTGCCTTCTGTAGACTTTAATGGACTTGATCATACCAGAGTCTGACTTTTTTCAACCCTAAAAAAGCCAGAACAGGTTAATACAATTTAAAAAATCCTAAACACCTGGGGTCCACATACACACTATTAAAATAGCAATATGTCAATTTTTAAGTTTAAACCTTGTAGGTTCTTTATCCAGGTTGCCATTTCTCTATCCGCCAAACTATTCATTCATTTTCTGCACCGCTTATTCTCACAAGGGTCGCAGGGGGTGCTGGAGCCCGACACCCTGAAGGTTAATAAAAAAAATAAAAAAATCCTAAACACCTGGCGTCCACATACACACTATTAAAATAGCAATATGTATTTTTTTTAAGTTTAAACCTTGTAGGTTCTTTATCCAGGTTGCCATTTCTCTATTCGCCGAACTATTCTTTCATTTTCTGCACCACTTATTCTCACAAGGGTCGCAGGGGGTGCTGGAGCCCGACACCCTGAATTGGTGGCCAGCCAATCAAAAGGCACAATGAGACAAACAACCAATCATAATCATACCTACGGGCAATTTAGAGTGTTCATCTAGCCTAGAATGCATGTTTTTGGGATGTAGTAGGAAATCGGAATACCCGGAGAAAACCCACACGAGCCCAGGGAGGACCTGCAAACGCCACACTGTGAGGATCCACCTGGGATCGAACCCTCGACGCCAGAACTGTGAGGCCGACGCGCTAAGCACTCACACATGGCGCCGCTAGGCTAAATGTTGTTAAAATAAGATAATGATATGCATATACGTTATGCACTTGTTCATCGATAAGCTTCTTATATGCCTTTTTGTGTATTTACAGGTTTAGGCCCCCCAAGTTGCTACACAAAACAGTTTATTTATTATTATTAGGGATCATTGGTTTGATTTTCAGCAGCAAAAAAAGTATGATGGTATAAAGACGCGACGACTGAAAAGTAATCCGATTTTGTGTATCTGGCACTAATACCAAGCATAATATCGGTATATCACCAATTATTATATTACCAAGGGAGGTTAACGGAGAATTGCCTTGCAGTCTCCCGAAATCAGGCTGAAAAAGGTACAATTTCACTTTATTCTTCATTTCCTCTCCCCAAATAATGCTAAAAAAAAATTCCCCATTTTTTCACATTATCTACAGCATCTTCAGAACCAGAAATGAGTGTCGCAGTGTAATATTATATTCACATGATAAAAAAGTCTTCAACTCTATTCCCAACAACTGGCCTGGTCTCTGTAGTAAAACATTATATTCTACTGTTATCTGTGTCAGGAGCATTCACTGTATACTATTTATTTTCGATACAGGTACAATAACTCAGGGTTACATTTTACCCGTGAGAGTGCGACAATGGGCTGACGATGAATAACATTGCTTATTTGCCAAGGGAAATAAAGTCTCTCGGTAACTGTAAACTTTGATGTTGTTATAAGCTAAATGAGAAGGCTGTTTGTTTGTTATTTGCTCATATCTTAGTATCATACGACATCAAGCGTAGTACGTAAATCATTGAAAATATCATCGTTCCCTCCTGACTTTATTGTCTTTATATTTCGTACCCTTCTACCTCTTTATCCGCTGTGTGTTTTTCCCAGAAGGATCATGATACATTATCATAAAATGATATGCTGGCGCCTGGCATCTCTGCACATCACATCTCTTTTTCTAAAGATGAATCTTCCTGTTGAAATTATTCCACACTCCTCAATCGAAAGCAAGGGTGTCAAACTCATGTTGGTTCGTGGGCCGCATTAACGCCAACTCGATTTCACGTGGGCCGGACATTTTTAGATATAATATTTAGATTTTTCTTTTTTTAATTGGATTAAAAGAAATGGATCAGAAGCCCTAAATATTCAGGTTTTTTTTAAATCTAAAACAATGTTTATTTGAGCTTATTTTCGTATTTTAATCATTTGTTTTTCATTTCAAAAGGAAACAAAATATTTGTTTATGTTCAATATTGAAGTGGAAAACAGAAAATATTTTAAAAAGATTTTACAAAATGCCCTTTGAACTAAAAACACAAGAAAAAAATTGCAATTATTGATTTAAAAAGGGGAAAATCTGAAAATACAATTTACATCTATAATCTTCATTTGAATTTCATCCTAAAACAGAAAGTCAGTACTCATAATTTACTTTCTCGGGCCGCACGAAATGATGCGGCAGGCCAGATTTGGCCCCCGGGCCGCCACTTTGACACCTGTGCTCTAAAGGCATGAATAAAGTGCATTGTTTGAAAGCTGACAGTACTTCCCAATACCAAAGCCTGATTGAAATTAAAGCGGTCTTATATTACTATGATATTGTCCAAATGTGTAAGGCTGACATTCACACACGGTAAAATTTTATTTGCCTATGATTACAGGTCTGAATGGTATTATCAATACCTTTGAATTACATTCCAGTACTGGTAATGGATCTTGAACACATAGCCTTGACTGGTCGCGTGAGGTAATTTGATTTCCTTTCAGTCCATCCCTTGTTTAAAAAAAGGGCATTAGTGCATCAGTCTACATCATTTAGAGTCAATGTCAAACACTTGGATATGTTGACACAGCTGCCTTGAAGCCATGTCACCTCAAAGTAAATCAAAATCAGGCCAATTAACAACTCGTTTTAATTGCAAACACAATTCTGAAGAGACTGTAGTAAAAAAAAGTATGGGAAATGGACAATGCATGTTTCCAATTTATCGTTGAACATTTTTAATTCCACATCACATTTGTTTATATTTGACCAATTTTGTTGTCGTCCTGCTGACAATTTGATGACAGATTAAAAACTGGGATTAAGAACGATAACCATTTAGTTGAGTCATTGAATGTTGATGATAGGTTCACCAATAGATATGCTTTAAGATAAGGGAGACATCGGAGGCATAATCTGCTTTATCTTGCAAGAGAGAATGGATCCTGACTCGCCTTCGTCCCAGATCATTCTAAAGAACCGAATCCTCTCCTGCCCATTTAATTGCATTAGAGTCAAAATAATTAAGGTTATCTATTCAAAACAATTGCAATTAAGGTCAGAAATCAAAAACAATTGCATAAGAATTAAAACAAGCAAGCATCCATAATCAAAATAATTGCGAGTCTTTTCGAAGGGCGAACGGTATCGCCACCTGGCCCGGAATCCAAGTCAAAACAAGAGTCCTTCCCGGATCTTCATTGTGAACTTGCGACTGGGTGAGAAGTTGAGGTTTCAAAATGATAGGTTTATTATTAATACACTTTAATCAAAACAGGGAGACATCATTAACATACACTGGCTACAACTTGCAAGGAAAATCACTCTCAACTCGCCCTCGTCCAGGATGATTCTAAAGAAACGGCATCTTCCTCTGTCAATTTATTCGTCGCATAATCAAAACATTTGAGGTAATCTGATTCAAACAATTGCATAAGCTAACCGAATAACACCATTAAGGTCAAAAAACAACTGCCACATCAATCTCATGTTAGATCGGAACCAAAAACACCTGCGTAAGAATTTGCACAAGTAAGCATACAAGGTGACCCGAGCGGATCGGAAACCAAAACAACTGCGTAAGAATTTGCACGAATAAGCATAATAATTTCTTTATAAGGTAAACAGAGCGACCGTATTTTTAAACAATAATGCGAGTATTTTCAGAAGTTGATTCGATTATCGCCATCTGCCGGAATCCAAGTCAAAGCAATTTAAGAGTCCCTTGTAGATCTTCATTGCCAACTCCGATCAACAGTCTCGGCCTGGAACATGGTGTCCTGTTCAGTCAATAGTCCTGAAAACAATTAACTGGCCTCGAAAGCAGCTGTGGGGGGAAAGTGTCCTCAAGTTTACTCGGTCCCAACATAGAGTATAGCACAAATTAATTTATAGCTTCATTACCTATTAAATGCTTAATGAACATCTAGTAACATTCCAGAATAAACCCAACACAAAACAATTTTGATAAGTCCTCGGATCTATGTGAGAGGTCGGGTTAAAAAACAATTCGAGTTTGTTTCGGTGAGCATCAAAATAAGCGTTTGTCTTCGTTGCAAGCACATATACATATAATGATTAATATTTCACATATACATATAATGATTAATATTTCACATATACATATAATGATTAATATTTCACATATACATATAATGATTAATATTTCACATATACATATAATGATTAATATTTCACATATACATATAATGATTAATATTTCAAGCACATTTATAATAGTACCCAAAATAACTCCAAAAGTTGACAATTCTGGCGATTGCGTGTGATTGGTTTTTGATGAACGTAGAAAGTGTCTTTAACTCACAGTTGTACCGTAGACTAAGTTTTAACTAGATTATTGCTGCAGGTATTATCCTGCCCAGACATCGTCCCGACATGCAACAGGAGAAAGATTTTATAAGAGAATTTTATCGCTGAAAAGTTTTACAGTGAATAGCTGCAGACCGGTTTCGAAAAATACCACCGCTCAATTCGAGATGTAGAATTATTCGCATAAAAGGAGGAGTGGGGAGAGGTTAGTGAAATTGATTTCACAGCCCAGTGCAGGAGGGTCTGCTAGTGATTGATGAGCTCAGAAAAAGACGGATCGTATAAAAATATATATGCTTGAAGTGTCTCATGAAAATCTCACGTATGGAATCAGCCATATTCTCGATGGGAATTTCACATAACCTTCTGTAAAAGACACCAAAATCCTGGCCGAAAGGCCGATAAAGCAGTGAAAACTCATGCTTTATCAAATTGCTACAAATTTAATTTGTGAAAATAAGAGAAAAAAACAAACGGCAAGGCATTAAGTCAAACTCTGTGCTGGATTTATTTAGTCGATTGCTTTTTAATCACAGCACACTGGAGGAATGCAGGATGGCAGCTTCATGGTGTTTATATTGAACCGCTGTTGTGCCATTGTGGGTTAGGTGAACAACTTTGTTAATTGAATGCGGATATCGCCCTCACTATCGACCTGACCACACTTGACCATCTTGTAAAAAATGTGAAAAACTGTTGCGTTAACGGATGCCTTTTTAGCCTGTTGTTCTCCATTTTCTATTATTGTATCAGTGAGTATTAAGTATAATAATAATAAGTATAAATAATAAAAAATAAATAATACATTTATTTTTTAAATATATATTTTTTTTATAAATATATTTTTTTTTTATAAATAATAATAAGTGTTTCATCAGAAAAAGTCAAATTCGATTCTATCTCATTTTGTTTTTTAGTAAAAAAAGAAAAGAAAAACTGTTGCGTTAACGGATGCCTTTTTAGCCGGTTGTGCTCCATTTTCTATTATTGTATTATTGAGGAATAAGTATAATAATAATAAGTATAAATAAAAAATATAATAATAAAAATTAAATATAAATTTATATAATTTATAAATTTAAGGTTTACAGCCAAATCAGATACTTTCATTGAAAAATAGCTTTTTATGAACTGCAAATGTTTGCATCACCGAGACTCGGATACAGACAAGGACAAGCTTAATCGTAGAATAGCTTGTAAACCAGTAAGAGCGGCGCTCGGTCAGCTTTTGTACAAATGTCGTGGATCAATGCTGCTCGCTGAGGTCAGACCTCTGCCAGCTGTGCATTTCATTGTGACATCCACAACCCCAACAAAGAAAAGTCCCATGGCTTCCAGAACTGTTTGAAGTCAGGACAAAGTCAATTTCTTTTTTCCATTTTTCTTTTTTTTTTACACCCTCCTGCAAGATTTCAAAGGATTCGAGTCTTTGAAGCAATTAGTGTGAAAGGTCTATTAGCCCAATCGTTGGCTCATTAGCGGGATTAATCTTGCAATTAGACCTCCATGGTTATTCGAAAAAAAAAAAACTCAAAACACACATTGTCCTAAAGCGCGTGTCAAAGTGGCGGCCCGAGGGCCAAATCTGGCCCACCGCATCATTTTGTGTGGCCCGGGAAAGTAAATCGTGAGTGCCGACTTTCTGTTTTAGGATCAAATTAAAATGAAGAATATAGATGTATATTAAATTTCCTGATTTTCTCCCTTTTAAATCAATAATTGTAATTTTTTAATCATTTTTTTCTGTGTTTTTAGTTCAAAAATCATTTTGTAAAATCTAAAAATATATTTTAAAAAAGCTAAAATAAACATTGTTTTAGCTCTATAAAACTGAATATTCAGGGCTTTTAATCCAGTTCTTTTAATCCATTTAATTAAAAAAATCTAAATATTATATCGAAAATGGTCCGGCCCACGTGAAATCGAGTTGACGTTAACGCGGCCCGCGAACCAACCCGAGTCTGACACCCCTGTCCTAAATCAATAATGTGAATGCAGTTAATAATCTTCAAGTAAAGCGTACTGTACCATTTTTAAAATAATGTCTTGACATGTGCTGTATTCCCACATTAAACTACACAGTCAGCAAGGATAGTAAAATCTAATATTACATTATAACCGTCTCGTTAGCCGCAATGAATCATATGCACCGGACAACCTCATTTATTTTGGTTACACCAAAGGGCAATCGATTATTCCTGCAAAAGTGTTTCAAATGAATTTGTTTTACTAAGAGGCGCAACACTAATCATGTACAAGGTTGTTTTTTTTAAGTGGTTGTCATCTGACTAGGAAACACTATTATGATACACACAATTATTTATCAGCGGGTGAGGTTAATTGTCTTGCTTCATATATTTTCTGTGTGATGTTTTGTCAAAATGGTTAGCTTATAAAAGAAATGTTACTTTGCTTTCATAGTAAACAACCAAACTATTCAGCGTTATCTTGTCATCTTTCAGTATGATTTCTGTGCCGTTATATTTACCTCACACAGGAGATGATATGTGCATGTACAAAGAAGAGCTGACTTGTCATAGGAGAACCTAATAATAAAAGGTGATAACATTAATAATGTGACCAGAGCCACGGTGACTGATGACAAGGAACTGAAAGTTACAAGACGGTTTTTGCTTAAGAATCAAATACTTTTACTTTTTTGCCATGTTTCAATGCCATTTCTAAACTTCTCAGGAACAAATATCAATATTTCGAGGAAGGACGCTGTGACTATTCTTGGCTAACATTGTGAAATTTGACAGAGGTGTCTATAGCGAACAATATTTATAATTGTGTGAACCCTCTGCCTTTGAATCA
The DNA here is from genome assembly GCF_051989625.1 of Stigmatopora argus. Lineage (NCBI taxonomy): Eukaryota > Metazoa > Chordata > Actinopteri > Syngnathiformes > Syngnathidae > Stigmatopora > Stigmatopora argus. The sequence goes on along the minus strand of NC_135391.1, from coordinate 6,355,445 downwards.
CCAACCAAGCAACACTAGATGGATTGTTTTAATACTGAAGTTCAATGATTCCTCTATAAATCTTGTCAATGACATTGTTTGGATAACTTAAAACTAGGAACATTGCCCAAATGTTGTCCCCCTCCTTCCGAAAAGGCCTATCGGATCATCGAGGAGACGTACAGAATATTTCATCTCAAAAGGAAATTAGTGTAAACTCGGATGTTTTGTAAACAGCGTCGCAATGGCCGAAGTGAGGTTTTCGGTCGACATATTTGTTTCCATATCCTGTCTATCTTGTTGTTAATTTCTCTTCATTTTAACGGCAACAAAGTAATGTGTTAAGCTTCTTAAAATGGCTCTGGATTTTCACTAATCCATGTGCTTTCCAAGGTTGGTGACCCACATAATCCGTAAACATTCTATTTTGTCTAACTTTTACTTCTTACGTTGCCATTTGATGTTTGCTGGATCCAAAGTAATCGAGTGCTACTCACCATAAATGGAAGGAATATCAGAAAACCTGGAATACATGCCACAAAATATTCTCCTGTTGGCACAATTTGAGAGGCAGAAATTTCATCCATACATAGATGAGCTTTTATGATCTTTAATTAGTCCATTTAAAACAATCTAAATTTTCCGATGTTGCTTCGAAATGTGATTTACCCAATAAAACCAACACCTCTTCGGCCAGGCGTCCCGGGTCCTGGTTCAAATCCAGGTCGGTCCACTTGTGTGAAGTTTGTATGTTCTACCTGGGCCTGCGTGGATTTTCTCCGGGTACTCCAGTTACCTCCCACATTCCAAAAACATGCATGTTAAGCTGGTTGGACAATCTAAACTGCCCCTAGGTATAAGTGTGAACGTGAATGGTTGTTTGTCTCCTTGTGCTCTGCGATTGGCTGGCCACCAATTCAGGGCGTCCAACGTTAAGTCAGCATAGGCTCCGGCACCCCCGCGATCCTTGTGAGGATAAAGCTGTTCCAAAAATGAAAATTTTCTGCCCATTTCTATGAAACACAATCTTTTGTTTGTCATTCAGCAATAAACATTAAGCAAGAATGACATCTCAAAGTGCGTTTTTTTGTTTTTGTGTGTTTATTTTCAATTTTCCCATGGCAGGTACATGGCCATCATCCACCCGTTGCAGCAGCGCATGTCATCCACGGAGACCAAAGTAGTGGTCGGCGTGATCTGGATCCTGGCTCTACTTTTGGCATTTCCTCAGTACTACTACTCCAACATAGACCAACTCCCCGGCCGCGTGGTCTGCTACATCGACTGGCCCGAATACACAATCTGCGACTTCGATAAAATGTGAGTCTTTGTGCAAGTATTCAGCATGAAGTGTTTATTATTTTGAAAGCAGCGTGAATAAAGTCAACTGTTATTATTCAGGGTAAATTAGGCAGAGCCGCATGGAAGCTTTTTTCTTCTTTCGAGTCAATAAACAGAAGGCACACCAACGCTTTTTTTCATTGAGAATGAAAAACGCAGTTGGCCGAGGGAGATCAATTATTAGATACTATGATTAAAGCAGTCGTCAGTGTTCATTTTCCAACTGTGAATGGAAGCAGTGGTGCTTTTTTCAATGCTGGTGCACAAATTCTCTGTGATTTCTATTGATAATGTTATAAATCAAATTGCCAGGCTAAACTACTACTCTGTTAGGAAAAAGGTCAAAGCGACAGAACATAAAATGCCCCCCAAAACACCTATTACAATAATATCGACACATGTATACAGATGTAGTTTATAAGGAAATATGGGAATAGCATGCCTTCCCTTTTTTATTTAGACTGCCACTTTCTTTTTGTAAATGTCAAACATACTACACTAATGGTCTGTCAGTGTAACACCAAAACAGAAGATGACACGAAATAATAATAAAAAAATACAAAATAAAATAAATACTGATGAATAAAGTAATCTAATCTAAATAAGCAAACATAGAGGCTTTGTGCCGTAGAGCCGAGGTGTCAGACTCGGGTTGGTTCGCGGGCCGTGTTAACGTCAACTCGATTTCATGTGGGCCAGACCATTTTAGATATAATATTTAGATTTTAGATTTTTTTAAATAAATGGATTAAAAGAACTTGATAAAAAAAACCTGAATATTCAGTTTTTTTATAGATCTAAAACAATGTTTATTTTAGCTTTTTTTAAAAATATTTTTAGATTTTACAAAATGATTTTGGAACTAAAAACACAGAAAAATTGATTAAAAAATTACAATTATTGATTTAAAAGGGGGAAAATCAGGAAATTTAATATACATCTATACTCTTCATTTTAATTTGATCCTAAAACAGAAAGTCGGCACTCATGATTTACTTTCCCGGGCCACACAAAATGATGCAGCGGGCCAGATTTGGCCCTCGTGCCGCCACTTTGATACATGTGCTTTAGGACAATGTGTGTTTTGAGTTTTTTTTTTCGAATAACCATGGAGGTCTAATTGCAAGATTAATCCCGGAGGATTCGTTGGACATCTGTTAATCAGTCAGAAAAAAACAGCAAACACAACCAGATATATTTAGTCAAGTCGTATAGATTACATTCAGAACAAGAGGTATTTGATTATTAATTTAACTATTCTAAGTCAAGTACTACTTTTTACTTTTTGACCACTCTAAGAAAAAAATTGTGGCTGTTGGGATGCACTTGTTTAAAATAAATTACAATTGCTTTAAAGCTAGACCAATAAAAAAATTCATGACATTCCATGATAATAATCATGGTGTACTGTATAATTTGATTCTCTGGTTGTCAATCACAAGTTATTTTGGTTTTAGAAATCCATATTCTATGTGAAATGATGGTATTCACCATTTTATCGGCTATTTTGGTCATCAAGCCTACCACTCACTATAGTGACACTTTTTCTTTTATCGTATATTTGATTGGCTAATGAACAGAAAAAAAACTCTGCTTTGCCCATTCCCAATCCCTCACCAACAAAAAATATATGTACAAATCTTAGCGTTTCAGAATAGAAATTATCGGGACTTGACGGGTTGACCGAATAATTTAGTGACAATCTTGGTTGGTTAGTCCCCTATTTCCCCAGATATCATATTTCCACAGGTTGCTTACAAATACAACCAAGTGGTGTCCTGTCAAAGCCGGTGAAATATTTAAGGCCGAGCACGTGTGTCTTTTGCCGAAAAGATAAAACTAATAAATCTGACATTGCTCTGAGAAGCACACCGGTTGCATCTTACCTTGTCACCATGATCAATGTTCCAATGGAAGGAAGGGGAAATGTGTAATCATGCTGTGTGACTGACGAACCTCTGTAGGTTATTACCGAAATACATGATAGATGCCGCAATCTGGGAAGTGATTCAAGCTGTACCGCCCCTGTAACCTTTCTGTTTCTTTCATTGGTATTTCTCTAATCTGCTGCTCTCAGCATTCCCAGGTTTTGGGCACTTTCACACAAATAAATAATAAAAGAGAATTTACAGGGAGCCAATGATGTGCAAACAGTAGTATTGCCCTCTTCACAGCTCTGTCTATGGAAAAATTTGAGATGTTTTATAAGATTATTCTATAATGCCGTATTAGCTTTATGTTTGAGGTGTGTTAAGAATCTATTTGTCCTGACGTGAAAGTCCCAAACGGGTCCGGGCTTGCAACCTTATTGATCGTGTTCAATATTTACGACACAAAAACTTCGCGTGTGCAGGGAAATATGATTTCTATCGAGGAACGACTCTAAGAAACGGCACATAGTCAAATATTGAAGTAAAATTACAGTAATCCTTCGACTATCGCGGCTTCACGACATCGCATTTTTTCTGGGGGATTTTTTTTAATTACATTTTGTTTTTGTAAGTTCATAAAAATGTAAAAATCCACGCTGAAACTCGTAAGCGGAAGCCACTCCCCTGTTCTCTGCTTGCTACTAGAACTCAGCACTGAAGTAAAAAAATTGAATAAATATATATATTTTTTAAAGTTCATAAAAATGAAAATCCACGCTTAAACTTGCATGTGAAAGCCACTCCCCTGTCCTCCACTTGCTACTTGAACTCAGCACTGAAGTAAAAAAAATGAATAAATAAATTTAAAAAAATGTTAAAGTTCATAAAAATGTGAAAATCCACACTGAAACTCGCAAGCGGAAGCCACTCCCCTGTCCTCCGCTTGCTACTAGGACTCAGCACAGAAGTAAACAAATAAATAAATAAATATTTTCTAATTAGGGGTGACCCTATTTTGCGGTATTCGTTTATCGCGGTCATGTCTGGTCTACATTAACCACGATATTCGAGGGATTACTGTAATAAAAAAAAAACAAGAAGGTCTTACATAAAAGGGGAAAATGAGTTTATGAGAGCAAAATGGGCTGCATTTTCATATGTATGGTCATTACCTCTGTGTTGGAGCGTTTTCTATTTTCTTCAAGATTCCTGTGTTAAATGAACCCAGTAGAATGAACTCCATCCAAAACAAGCCAGAGGGGACTATAGAGCATGCTTGTGCACTTTAGCACATGACACTAAATTGTCCCTTGTTGAATTGCTGGTTGCTCCAAAGTGGTTGGTTGGCCTGTTTGGATATCCCCTTGCTGCTGACTAACAATTTTACTCGCTTTGGAAAAGATTTATAAGAACAAAGTGAATCAATGCAACGTTGAAGAAAGCCAGGAAAACTGCGTACTTTGTACTGTTAACTAAATGGTGGACAACGTATTGGAATCTTAGCTTTAAGTCCTTACTTTCTGTGAATTCTCAAAATTAATTTAGGTTTTCTGCAATATCAGGAAGCCAGCAGAGATCCTGTTTTTTGGTTTTTGTTTTGTTCCCTTAATTTTAAAGTGACTGCCTCTCCTTCCAATTCAAAGACCTCTTAATTATGCAAACTGATACAATCACATTCATGTTTGAATAACCTTATTAGCATATTAACCATGCATATAAATGTGTCCCCACATTCATCTTCACTTAATGTTAACGTAAGAACTGGACCGACTGGTAAGTAGTATTCACACAGAAAAACTGCAATAAAATGTGATCTGTGAGGATACTTTTCCATATTCCAAAAATGTAATTTTCAGTGGTTACGGGTATGCACTGACCAGGTTTTTATTGATTCCGCTTGTGTGACAGTAAGGCCAAATAGTGCATTTTTTTCCTGTTATGAAGGATCATCCATCAGTCAAAGTAGGGGATGTGCTGAGCCTCCCTGAAGGAGACCGCTGTCTTTTTCTTTCTTTGTACAAGGTCATATCTCACTTCAAGTAATCTCGGTTCAAAATAGAGTACTGATTTTGCTCAAATCGGTGCTTTTCTCTCCTTCGATTCGCTCTGCTGGACTAACATCACTAATTATTTCGTTTTCCAGTCAAGACTTACAAATCAAAACCTCATATGAGATCGTCATAGTGACACAGGAGGGAAAAATGGAGGATTGAACCTTGCAGCGACAATTTTCCTTACGCTTAGACACAAGTCGCAAGTCGTTTCCATCAGAAACCAATTGGGGTTTTTGGTAAGGCATTATAACATGGAAAAGATTGACTTTGAAAGCTTTTTCAACTTTATTGAAATTGGAAAAATAAATGAATGAGGCCTGTCTGTTTGTAGAAAGAAAGGCACAAGGGTGATATTTTCTCTCAAGAAATAGTTTGCCTGAAACCTGTCATTGAACTAGATTAGTGTTTACCCGTCTTTCTCACAGAGTTAGCAAAGATTGGCCCCCAGAAAGAAAAACAGCCTACATAATGGATGAATAGTTTGGTATGCCGATTAACGACATTAAAAAAAAAACCTAAAACATCCACATCAGAGACTCAATGGTCTTTTTCAGGTCGAAAACCTAAGACGTTTCTTTCATAAATTCAGACTCCTTTTTTGGTTTGGTCAAACATAAAATGTTAATGCAAATCCCAAATGCCTTATATGCTATTTCCATTTTTTTTTTGCAATTTTTGCAGATCCTTCAGATTAAGTCCACATTTGGTTGTATCACAGTTCTTTTATTTTGTAAGCTTCCAATCTCCGTGTACCTTGACTGCGTGCATGGAGATTTTCACCCTGATGAAAGCCACAGGGAATTTCAGAGGATTTAACATAATTGTACTTAATAGCCACGGAAATGGCCTGTGAGGCTCTTCTGCAACATTTACTGAGGCAAAAACAGGTCACGGTTCTTTATACGTGCTCTCTCAAAATGTTGGTACAAACATTTTTACAATATTTGAAGGATTTTAATATTGTACTGTTATTGCATAGGCAAAATTCAGACAGATTTGCACGTAAACGGGGCACAATTACACATGTCTAGTATTTCGCAACATCACCATGATAAATGATGTATCTATGTATAATGAATTATGCACAGAAAATGCTAATCGGTGTCGCTGTCACATTTGATTATATCGTTAAAGCTTTAAAATCACTAGACAGTTACTTGAGGAAAGGTTAATATCATACCTCAAAATTGGAATTTTAATGACAGTGTAAAACTGCATTTTAAGAAGACTGAAGTAAAAGTGTGGGTAAATTCAGCGGGGCAAAAACAAACCAACAAAGGAGAGCTTAACTGTTTTTGGATTGAATTATCATTATACAAATATGATGATATTTAAAGCTTCACCACAAAGTGCACAGACAACAACAAACAGGCAAATAAATAACAATAAATAAATAACCAATAAATAAGTCATGAATAAATAAGTTTGAATTATTATTATACAAGTATAATGATATTAAAGCTTCACCACAAAGTGCACAGATAACAACAAACAGATAAATAAATAGCAATAAATAATATATAAATAAACAATGAATAAATACGTAGTCAACGTAATAAGTATTCAAAAACAACAACATGTAGTTTCAAAAATATATTTTTTTGACAAATAATACCTTATCCATGCCTTAAATGATGGTTTTGGTTGCCTTTGTTTCTACATGAGGGTTTTCACTTCAAAATGTTAACAAACCAAAAGTGTACCATAAAGTAAAACTTTGTTTTTCTTTTCTTCTGTAGCAAATCTCACTCCTGTTAGCTACACTCTCAAAAGCAAATTCTCGCGCTTCTGCAACCTTCAATCACACCCATTCTAGCGGACTGTTTTTTACGATGGCCATTTTACTTCCCCCTGAAGGCCAAGCTTAATGAGTCACCCTTCTGACCACCTCCACTTAAAGATGGGTGGTATTCTTATGAACAGTAGACACCAAGCAGTGCTGCAATGATGATGAATTAATACTTGCTTGTTAAAGATTGCCTGTGTTCGTTCCACAGGTATTATGTTTGCGTGGTCATCTTGATCTACTTCCTTCCTCTGTTGGTGATGGGTTGTGCTTACCTAGTGGTGGGACTAACTCTGTGGGCCAGCGAAATCCCAGGAGACTCTTCTGATCGCTACAAGGAGCAACTGACTGCCAAACGCAAGGTAAACTCATTTATTCCATTTTAATGGAGTGTTTTCCTTCAGTCGGTTTTCTCTATTCAAATGGATTGGACGCCCATCGCCATCGATGGCGGTGAAGGAGACAAAAATCCTCGTAATTGCCATAATTACTTAGACATGAGATATATTTCTTAAGTGACAGTACTTGATGAACTTTGCGGAAAAATACACCGTGTCGTATCGTATGCTATTCATTTCTAACCTCATTGCGCTTGCAATTTGTGTCATAATTAATTGATAAAGTTGGTCTTCCCGTGCATTTTAGATGTGGTGCTTAAGTTGACATCTTGCTTTTCTTCTGGTTGATATGCACACGGCTTACATATTTAATGAAAAGATGCATTATAAGGAATTTATTCATTCATTGAATCACAACACAGACGTGTTGTGAAATATAGATGAAGACAGGTGCATGCAATTTCAAATCAAATGGCGAAAGTAGATGAGAATAATTCATTCTTTCATTTTCTGTACCGCTTATCCTCACAAGGGTAGCAGGTAGATTAAAATTAGATTTTTTTTTTTAAATGCACTACCGATTTTGGTGAGGAAGAACAACACTGTGGCTAATCTGTGTTGCAGGTGGTGAAAATGATGATTGTGGTCGTGTGTACTTTTGCCATTTGCTGGCTTCCCTACCATGTCTACTTCCTGCTATACCAGTTTTTTCCTGGCTGGTTTGAGGAAACATATATCCAGCAGGTCTACCTGGGCATCATGTGGTTGGCCATGAGTTCCACCATGTACAACCCCATCATCTACTGCTGTCTGAATGACAGGTAAGCAGGTGCACTTAAAACTCATCCTTTACATTTAGACAGTTAATGAGAGGATATTCTGAAAAAAAAAGTAAGATGATCTTTGCAACAATGGTTTAGTGTCGACATTTTTTTCAAAAGTTTACCCTGCTAGGTCCATTATATTGCACTTTGTAAAAATATTTTCATTATTTGGAAAATAATATAACTTGACTGCACACACGACACATTTTTCCCATGTTAAGTTTACATTTAATTGATATTTCATTGTCAGTTTTGGAGCCTAAAGCGGGTAATTAATTGTAATTAAATCAGTTCTAATCCGGTCATAAATGTCTTAATTTTTGATCAGGCGTGTTGGCCACTGCGATCAAATGAATGACTCCTTTTTCCTCCTAGAATGAAAAATAGGCTGTAATTTTGATGACCTCAGTAATTGCCCATACACAGACATGAGCATGAATTTACAGTAAAAGGTTCAAGTGACATAATTGTAATGTTTCTGCAAATGACAATGTGACATAATTTTAATGTTCCTGCAAGTGACAACGTTCAAAATGAACCCTTTATTTGATATTTGGTTAAAAACAAGCGAGGCGACAGTTTGACTTTGGTCTGAACGCAGTGTGTGGATATCTTTCTCATTTCTCCCTTCTTTTAATGATGTTAAGCTTCGTTTCCATGGCATTTTATATTCTTTTGGCTGAACTTGGAAGACCCAGCTTTCTTCTTTGAAGCCATAATGTGCAAAAAGGACAGCGAAAAAGGCAAAGGTATTCATTAAGTCGTAGGTCCAGGACATCGTAATCTGAGGACTTTCCTGCATTAGATTTGTGTCTTGTGTGTCATTTCAAATGTTATCGTGGATTGCTCTGGAATTGAGCTGTTGCAAATGTTGTAAATTGGCCGTGTTAAACAACTAACCCCATTTGAACTGCAGTGCTAATCAAAACAAAAGCACTTACCTAAGCACAGATGAATTAAAGTGTGACTGACACTCCGTTGTCATAAACAACATCCTTGCCAGGATTAAATATCTTTTAAGTTATGCAAGTCTTTTAATGTTCGCTTTGAAAAATTGTCATCACACTTATAATTTGTCATTTATATGATCGAAAAAGGGATTATTTGTCAGGTTTATTTTCTCTGTACAAGAATTGTATGTCACTTATATTGGTTCACTTGACATGTTTGCAAACTGAATATTTTGACTTGGCTCAACGTATCACAGGCCAAATTTGAACATTTACAGTTAAATATAAGAAAACTCTTCTGGAATATGTGTTTTCCTTGAAAGAAGCATTCTTTTTAGGCTAAAAAAAAGACCAGTTTGCTGACACTTACTGATTGAGTTTCGCACCATGGCAAAAAAGCGTGAAGGCTTTCACCTGGATTTTGTTTGATTATAAACAACACATGGTGTTGTTAGATTCAATCAATTCTCTAACATTGTCTTCCACCTGTTAATTGCCTGCCCTGTCCAAACAAATAGGTGATTTTTCACAGTCAGTCAGTTGTTTTGCCATTTGAAATGTGTGCATTTGCGACAAAGTTCAGTTTTTCTTCATAGGACAATAATTAACTTCTATAATTAAAAACAAATGGCACCAAGGATGGTTTTATTTTCTCAAATTTCCCCCACATGGGCAGATCTCGAGTGGCCAATCCTTCCTGTTAACTTCTCATTTTTATTCTCATTTTTACACGGTGCAATCATTCTAAATAACATGTAACTTAATGCTAGATTCATTAATCTTAAGCAGTACAGTTATCCGCCATAAGTGTGGCCAAAGTAGTCTCAATGAAGGTCATCTACATGTCATATGTTTTATGTTCATTAAAATTAGGATACAGATGATCAACTCAACGAGGTATCGTTCTAATTTGGACTATAATATCGTGTTAAACCACTAGATATATCCAATTGGTTGCCGGTGTAGAGTTTACATTGGCACCAAACACGAATAAAATGATTAGATTAGAACTTTATTTCATCCCGTATTCAGGAAATGTCTTGGTTGCAGTAGCAAGACAGACACAAGACACACAAGGCAATGTAGAGCTAGGTAAAATGATTACCAGGGACGGTATTCCTCCGTCGAGAATTTCTGAGACTGTTTCTGTTAGACTTGTGAAGTTTGTATATATTCTATTTCAATTATGTCTACGTCCTCATCAGGTTCCGCGCCGGTTTCAGACGAGCTTTCCGCTGCTGCCCATTTGTCTCTCAAAGCTCTTACGAAGGCCTGGAACTCAAGTCTACTCGCTTCTTTCAAACTCAGACCAGCATGTTCAAGTCCAGCCGGATGGAGTCCACCTTGTCAACCGTAGCCCAGGTGGGAGATGAAATGGAACAGTCCAAGGCCAAAGCTAAAGTCAGTCTGGGGCGTGTTAGAGCAGGTGTCACGGCGGGAACGCAACACTTTTCGGTGGATACCACTTCAAATGGTCCTTCGTCCCGGAGCGTCTGCAAAACCACGTCTGAAGCATCTGCTTTCTTCTCGCATGAGGAACTCCAAGAACAGACGTTGAATTCAAACAGCTTCTTGGTTAGTCAGGATGGAATGTGAGAGAACAGCTGGCAAAATATCCATTGCCTTGAATGTGCGATTAACTGTGAACAAGGCAGTGTCATCGCTGGGAATTCTTGTTTACCGAGTATTCTCATGTAAAGGACTTGTGCTATTCGCCGTTAGTGTTCCGTCCAGTGCCGAAAAGGAAGGATGAGAATAAGATTGCATTCCACTTCAAAGCTGCAGACTTAAGCAGACGCAGTGCCTCGATTTTTCACAGTTCCTGCTTGTCACACATTGAGAAGGGAACGATGATGACACGTTCTCGACCCCATTTGCTTCATGACTTGACACAGTCTATTTTGGACGTAAAATAGGAGACCGGCACGCCAAATTTCACAAAGCAAATCAGCGAAGCGGGAACAATCCGGCTTGATATAGTCAAGACAAAAGTTCAGTTCAGCTCGCTGATCAGATTGCAATTGTCTCCAAGCTGGAATTTCGATGTTCTCACTTCAAAAATGAGTGCTTGTCTTTTAGGCTCAAGGGACCTCCAAGAGCCCCCATTGAATGTTTTGCAGAACTGCCAACCTCCGTGGACCCCATTTCAGGAGTAACCTTGTCTCATTTGTGGAGTTTATCCGGAGTGAATGCGATTCACGCAAAATCGATATGCGCTGAAGTCGCACAAGACAAATCATTTGTCAGAACTTGTTACTCGGATGATTCACAATGCACTCGTGTTACCGAATTCTTCCAGTTTACAGTGCAGTTGAATCAAGATGGCGGAAGCCGTAGCCATGGTGTGAATTTTGAGGCATTTCAATTGGAAATTTGGTACTTTTCCGAAAAATGGTTGCTTCCCCCAAAAAATTAAGTGACAATTTGGGGGGATTTCCGGAGTTTAGGGAGGTTGCCCGGAGTCCTGGAGTTTCCCTTGCAAGTCCGGGTAAACTCCTGAAATTCCGGAGTAGTTGGCAGCTCTGGTTCTGCCAATATCCTGCCTCACTATCATTCACGGTATACGGTCGATTGGTTGCCGGTCTTTTGGTCACCCGGAAGGTTATTGATAATTACCATTTAAATCGTTGCTCAAATTCCCTAAATACAAACTGCGATTTACTATTTAGTCATACTTAATGCCCTATTAATTATTAGGCTAAAGAAAAGCTCCAAATTTCCCAGACTTTTATTGTTTTTTGTTGGAGAACTTATTAAGACCCTGACTGACGTAGCTTCTTAAAAGGGACAACGCATATACATACAAACTCTTCTACACTCACACGTCGGCTCAGTGAAACTGCTCATGGCCATTGTTGGCTTTTATTGATGCGTAGACCGTGTTGTTTTACCTTGTTTTGTCGCCGGTCTTTTGGACGCCCGTTGTCGCGGTCCGGGCGACCAAAAGACCGCGACCAAAAGACCCGCGACCAAAAGACAGGCGACCAATCGACCGCACATGGTCATTCACGGTCATGTTTCACCAGGTTGAAGATTGATTAGGAAAAGCTCCTCCCTAGACAAGGCGAAGCTGGAGCGCAAGAACAAACATAAAGCTTATTCTCAATAAGCAAACGTTTGTTCTGATTGAACACAACACAGTTTAAGGGCCAACAGTATTTATTTTATTTCCTGTTTATGAATCGCATGTTTTTCTCTTTCCGACTGTGCTCTCTCGTGTACTTTGAGCTCCATCCAGCCTTCAAAGTAATGTCAGTCCAGGCCCTCGCTAGATAAACGTGGCATTATGAACATTCCTACATGCGTCTTTTTTCTATTTGAGGAGGTAATGTACAGCGATGCGCCACGCTGCTTAGCTTAATGACTGTAAAAGGACAACGGAAGCGGTAAGGCAGCTCGCTCTGCTGGAGTCCGGGAAAAGGACAGTTAGATGACGTGGGTTGCAGAATCCCACCAGGATAATTTAGCATCTTGTCGGTTTGAGTACACACGAGTATTTGTGTGAAATGACAAGCTATGTACCTTGGTCATGCAAATTCATTACGCTAAATATATACAAGAAGCAGAAGTGAAACATTTTAATTTTTTGAAGCGAAATGTTTGAACGTGTCCAAGTTCACGATTACTCACTTGATCATACACACGCACAGTTTAAATCTGTTTAAATAGGTCTGTTAAGTTGCTTTTTTAAATTGCAATGTCATCTGATGTGAAATTGGCAAGCATAAGCATTGGCGCAATTTTTGAAAGAATTTTTGTTGTGTTACTTAGCAAGATGGTTTTGCTAGCCTGGAATGTGACAATGACAAAAGCATTTAAATTCAGCATCAAGATATAGATGAGCGTGTAAAACCGGCTTTCTTGAATCTACAAATGGGGATTAGTGTTTTCACTTGCTATTGTTGGGCTGGTAGGACTCCTGCGCTCAAACAAAACAAGCTGGGCCTGTAATTGCATCTCCTCTGAAAATTGGGCCTCGTGACAAATGGGTATTAATAATAAACAGATGACCCTTTCGGTTGAAACTGGTGAAGTACTTAGTTTACAAGTGTCCGTAAAAAAGGCGAACTATAACTAACATGCACCGTAACACGACGTTTTCAGACAAAGTCAATTCAGATGAAGTGAAAAGGTAGGTTAACATAATGTTTGTTGACTTAGCATTGTCATAACTTGGCGCAGTAGGTTAGATTTTGTGTTAGCATTTCAGTAATCCCTCGATTATCGCGGTTAATGTAGACCAGACATGGCTTTATTTATTTTTTTACTTCAATGCTGAGTTTCAGCATGGATTTTCACATTATATGTCCTTACAAAAACAAAATTTAATTTGAATAAATTTCCCATAGAAAAAGATCTGCAGTGTAGTGAAGCCGCGATAGTTGAAGCCGTGATATTCGAGGGATTACTGTACCTTTACACAATAGAAAGAGATATTGCCACTGCGTGTGCTAAACTTGTCCTTGAAAATGTGTGTTTTTGCTCCTCTTGACCGTCCCATGTATACAAGCGCCATAGTAGCCAGAAATTCAATCAATCCAGTTTTAGTTTAGTTGGAAAAAGTCCATCAGGCTGAGAGACAATATTTAGGCATCATTTGCAAAGCTGCCTTGGCAGCAAGCCTGGTCAGTACCAGGCGAGTCCAAAAACAGGGATAGGGGAAAACAAGAGCGTAACGGGTGTTGCTATTGGAATGATCTGATTAGGCTCTGAATCAAAAACACCCCCTTGATACCTTCTTTCCTGAGGATTTGGATTATGAGTTGATTTGCCTGTTGGTTGCTAAGCAGATTGCGGAACCAAGTGGCGTCTCACTAAATTGAAGATTGTTGCTGAAAGTGGAGGATTTTTCTTCACCCTCAATCGGTTCGCTTTATATCAAAGGAGCAATATGTAAGATTTTAGCTTCTTAATCATGTAAAGACCCAAATTTTTCCGTAGGAACGTGGGATGTTGTGAACTTTAATATTTTTGATCTTCTTTGCAGTGCCATTTTTGGCCATCAATCTTACATATTGCTCATTTAATCATTGTTCTGATGGTTGCTCTTCTTTAAAGTTCATATGTCACTCTTCATTCTTCAAAAGAACAAAATGCACAAAATTCCCAATATTTTAACAATATTTGAAATCCAGATAGCATTTTTATTAGCTTTTGCAGTTGTTGTTTTTTTGCAGTGCAAATATAAAATACTTATATGGTTAAATGTATTTTTTTTACCCAGTGATAATGCTGAATTTTTCCGAAAACATTACTCAACAATCTTGATTTCAAAGTGGCATTTGGACGCGAACACACCCAACCAAACTAAATTGTCGGTGCACATTAGGCCTAATTCGATATCCTGCAATTCCATCATTTATAGCGTTTTAGCCACTGAGAAAGTACAGCGAATGAAAGAGTAAAAACAAATGTCATAGTTCACAAAAGCCATCTCTTATCTGCAGCCTTGTCAACCCACCGAGAAAAGCACAATTGAATACGCCATGCGTTCTCCTGCTGTCGCATGCGCGGGTCAAGTGATACAGGTGAAGATGCTAGAGATTTAATGAATGTTTAATCAACTTTGTCCACGGGCGCAGTCTAAATGAGCCTCCCTGCACACGCTGTCGATTAAGGCTGTTGTTTATTGTGGAGAGACGCCAAGCAGGCTACACTGCAGGGTGTGTGCTCTCATCAGTGTCGTATCTGCATGGCTTTCTATCCATCCCTCGACATCCAATTATGCTAATTAATCCTGAGAAGACACGTGTAGAGAGACTGTATAAATACACAGGGACTTCTCCGCGTTCTACATGGTGTGTGCGCACTTCAATGTAACCAATGTGTATTTCAATCTGGAATAAGAAGGGGGGAAATTCCAAAAATGAGAAATCATTGTGCAAATGCTGTCCGCAACTGAGTGATTTTTTTTTCTATTTGAAGAATTGATCCTTCCTCCCATCAGCTGTCAGGCTCTTTAACAAAAGAAATGGCTGAATGTTAAGACCAACCCTATGTGTACATGTACATCTATGTGTATGTATGTATATGTATATTTATATATATGTATGTGTACGTGTATATATATATATTTTTCCATCAACACGCTTACTTATTTATTTATATTTATTTATTTATTAACTTATCGGGGACCAAACATCTTTCGACGAAACGTCCGAGTACCATGTATATGTATGTATATGCATATTTATATATATGTTTATGTATGTGTGTATATATATATATTTTCTAGCAACATGTTAACTTATTTATTTATTTTTATTTATTTATTTATTAACTTATTTATTACCTATTTATTTATGTATAAAATGTCTTTTCCTGTGTCTGTAT
Source organism: Stigmatopora argus (assembly GCF_051989625.1). Classification (NCBI taxonomy): domain Eukaryota; kingdom Metazoa; phylum Chordata; class Actinopteri; order Syngnathiformes; family Syngnathidae; genus Stigmatopora; species Stigmatopora argus. Next base: position 6,339,969 of record NC_135391.1, on the reverse strand, counting down.
TCTGGTACTCGGACGTTTTGTCGAAAGACGTTTGGTCCCCGGACGATTGGTCGACCGGACGTTTGGTCGACCGGACGTTTGGTCGACCGGACGTTTGGTAGAACGGACGTTTGGTAGAACGGACGTTTGGTCGCCGGGTTGTTACTGTTGAAACCAGCTCTCAAAATTATAATCATGAGAGAGAGAGAGAGTTTAATATCTAAATATCTAATATCAACAGTAAACTCTCTGTCATAATTTGACAGCGAGCGAACCAGGCGACCAAACGTCCGTTCTACCAAACGTCCGTTCTACCAAACGTCCGTTCTACCAAACGCCCGGTCGACCAAACGTCCGGTCGACCAAACGTCCGGGGACCAAACGTCTTTCGACGAAACGTCCGGTCACGCTGTATTCTCACCCTCTTGCTACTGTGACAGTGAAATTATCTAATCTAATATAAGAAAGCAATGTACTGATGTATGCGAAGAGTAAAGTCAAGGGTTCAAATGAATGGTAACTTTATAATTATGAAACCAAAAAAGTCTTGGTGATATGAATGTGAAAACACTCCAATTATCGCTTGTTACATGCGTTTATTTCGGGATTCACATTTCAAATTGTGAAATGTTGCTCACGTTGTGTTAAGAGAAGTAACGTTGATATTTGAACGAGACAAAACGATGTATTGCAGTGAATCATTGGAATTGACTGAAACGCAAATTGAACATCTACATAATATCTATATGAATACTTGGGAATAGATCTTTTCTACCCTGCCGTGATCAATAATCATAAGTGAAAATCATTCATCAATTATTTTGAATCTACATTTAGCCCATTTGCAACAATCCTCAAGTGAATCTTATTTTGAAAGCCTAGACTTCCAAGTTGCAAGTTTACACTTTTTGACCAAATCATGCCTCTTGTGCTGACTCTTTAGAAGAATGTATAGTACATGTGAACGTGCGATAAATGTAAAACCTTGCTGAGTAAAGATTGTGTTCTGTTTCCACACTGCATGTTGACTAATTCGCCGTGACTCTGTAACTGTACATTGTGTCTGTGTATTCCAGCTTTTTTTCGTCAAAGCAGTTTAGCAAGTTATTGCAAAAGTTTCTTTCTTTTGTCACGGCTTTCTGCTAAGCCAGACTTGTTGTGCTTATGAATTGAAATATTATGTCTTATCCTCTGTACGATCACTGGTTTAAAATGTGTTCTGCATCTTTTCTCGTCTTCGCTCTTATCTGCCGTTTACTGTGCAGTGACTGTATTAGGTATTCGGTGCCAAAATACCGGAGGATAAATGTGTTACTGTATTGAACTAATTGGAAATGAAGTGATTACAGTTTTCATTCGAAGATCTGATTTGTGTTTGCGTTGCTTTATTTGACAAACTTTTATCTAAACTCGATGTACTGTATGAACAGAACAAGAAGCTACTAAAAGCTAGATGAAGAAAACCAATACAGTATGATGATTGCACTTAGAAAGCGGAGGAGGTTTCAATCCTTCATGTTGTTTCACAGTATAGTACTACTAATGTCTATTATTTCACAGCTCTGTGATCCGGCGTGAGGTTATAATCACACAGTAGACAGTAGCCACCGACCCCTGGTTCTTTATAACAATGCCAGTCACACAAATATTGTTGGCAACGGAGCAGTGGGTTGCTGAGTTCAATAAGATACCAATTTTTAGACCACCAGGAGGGAGGTCTCATGATCTCACTCACTTTATTCGTCTTGTTCTGCTTGCCGAGGATACTCACAAAAATTGCGACATCTCTGGTTATTCGTCGACCAATCAGAATGAAATATGGTAGTGAAGGGAAATAATTGGAAATAGAGTTGTTATGCGGGAATGAACGTCCACGGAATTTGAGAAGTTAACTGGTGAGGTTTGATGCAGGGTTCCTAGAATAGATAATAAAATAGGAATGGATATACATTGACAGTTTTTGTCCCAGTTTTTGATTTATTAGATCAGTCGTGACCTTATTGTTACAGTAGAGAACATGCGTGCTCTTTTGGTGTGTTTATTGTAGGTAAGGTTGCCTAAATATCCCCAATTTTTGGAAAAAAGCTCATTTTAGTACTGACATATTTTTTTACGTTACTTATTACAGAGGTACTAATCTTAAATTCATTCTAAGGACCCTATGAATATTTGTGTTTGAAAGGTGGGAAGATTTTTGTCTTTTTAAAATGAATATTTGTGTTTGATTTGTTTTGTGTGGATTTTTGTCATTTTAAAATGAATATTTGTGTTTGATTTGATTTGTGTGGATTTTTGTCATTTATAAAAATAATCATTCAACTGGTTTATTTTTCGTCACAAAACCTCCCAGATTTTATATTGTCTGTGAATGCTTGCAGAATGATGAGCTTGAAATACGGTGGAAAAGGGAGTCAGTCATACAGTGTGTGCATCTATATCTAATACTTTAGCTTGGAAATTTCTCATTTGAAGCAGTACACAAACTGTGAAGCCAGAAAGAGTAGCAAAAGATTGAAATCCTCCCAATATGAGGATGAAACCCTCAGGCTTGCTTGAATGCTGCATAGATAAAGTCCTAAGTGGATATATTCACCCTGAGTAGCTGCAACATCACTTGGAGGAATGGATTATTTTATTTTATTGGTAGATTATTATTGTGATCATTTTAGAATTATTCATGAGTATACACAATAACCTATTGAGCAGCATTAAGTGGCAGCGCCTGCAGTCGGCATACGATACTTTAATGGTGGCTTTACTATATAATACAAACTTGGTCTTCAAAAAAAAAGGTCTGACTCAATCTCAAAGTCTATATTTTCCTGGATCCCGCGCCACCAATCGCTCCGTTTTTCATTGTGAAGGACAAAGTGCAACAATAGAAACAACTTGTTTGAGTGTGAAAACTCCACTGGCAGAGTTTTCGACATTGATTTGTGCAGCGTGCCGAGTCATGACTATTAAGTTAGAGGATTCCCCTGGAGAAATGGGGGGGAACTAATAGAGGACAGCGCTAAATGTCAGCAAGACAAACGGCCATGCACTCAGGGGCACTCCTGAGTCCGTTATTAATATGGTGGGAACACAAATAGTGACCACTTTGGACATAAAGTCTGTCCAAAATAAACCCTGTTATTATCAGTTTACTGTGAAATGACGGTCGGAGAACCCACACGCCACATCCATGGAACTGACTTATTTGTGCGCTTATATGTCCTGTTCTATTTCATATAGTTTTTTAAACAATGATACAAAAAAGTTGTTCAATCAACATTTATTTAACTATCAATTTATTCAGGATGATTGGACCTCACCATCTTTAGACTTTAGATAAGATTAGATAACTTTATTCTTCCCGTGTTCGGGAAATTTCACTGTCGCAGTAGCTAGTGGGTGAGAATACAGACACAGTAAAAGACATTTTAGACATAAATAAATAGGTCATAAATAAGTTAATAAATAAATTTACAAGATAATCTAATGGTTAGTCCAAGTACATTCATTCTTTTTTTGAACATCTTAGGGTTGCGGGGGGTGCTGGAGCCTATCTCAGCTAAATATTGGATTGGATTGGATAACTTTATTCATCCCGTATTCGGGAAATTTCATTGTGCCAGTAGCAAGAAAAGGCATAGTTATAAGTTAGACAGTACAACAAAGCAAAGCACAAAGTACAAAGCAAATCAAAGTAAATGGGATCATTAAGAATCACCAAATCATTAAGACAGAAAAGCAGCAAAAACACGAAACAAGCAAGAGTGGACGGAGCTACCGCCACCGGCTTGGTAGCAAAAACGGATACAGACTCAAAAGACGTAAAGTTGGACAAAAACTGGAACCACACACAGCAAGTCTTCCACAAGATGGGGAACTTCTGCAGACTTTGACCGAGGTAGAGAATATGCAGAGTCACTCTTCCAAGCTTATCCGCACAGTTCCTCAGTAGTCTGGAGCTGAAGACAACAGTAGCAGAGTAGGGCACCTCGACCCTGTTGCTGGTAAGCGCCGACAGCTCTTCCATCTTATCCTACGATGGAATGGTTGGTCAGAAGCGTTGCCTCTTCTCCCGGCACTTTTGTCCAGCTCCGAATCTCCGGCGGCACCGAGGTGTTGCTCTTTTCTGCTGCGTATTGTAACAGCTAGTCCCATGTGTGTGACAGCGTAGGCATGGCTGAATAGTTCCAAAAAAGAAGTAGCCGAAAGAAGCCAGGCTAACAGAACAAGGAAAGTTGTAAAAACATTAAAGTATAAAGTACAAAGTAAGGTAAAAAGGAATATATTAAGAAATATTAAAATGTAATTTAAAAAAAAGATAGAAGGGCTGTAAAACACGAAAAACATAAGAGTGTACAGAGCTACTGCCACTGGCTCCCGCGTGAATGGCACCATCTTGACACCCCAGACGGTGGACACCCTGAATCGATACCCAGCCAATCGTAGGGCACAAAGCGACGGACAACCATTCATGCTCACACATGATGTAGATCACGTAAGGTTTTGCACATTTTCATGATGTAAATCTCTTCTTCTGTGAGTTTGTGTGTGTATGTGTGTTTAATGTGGTTGAGGTAAACAAAGTGTATATAACGATGGATATTAAAATACCTCTTAAAACAGCACCTTGTGTGGCACATATTCTTGTCACATCTCTTTTGAAAGAAAGACACACTGCTCACAAGTATGGGGGTACTTACAAGTTATTATCTCATCAATCAATTCCATTAACCACAGGCCCAAGTACATCACTTTCCCTATTGAAATTCTCCTCCTTAAGGCCTGTGTTAATTGAAATCCTGCTTGGAATTAGGAATTTGATTAATGTTATTAAAAAAACAACTCCCTCTCAGATATGCTTAATAGTAATATTGTAAATTGGCATAGTGTATCTATTCTAATGGGTCTGATCTATGCATACGGTACATCTTTGAGTAGCCTCATTCTGGAGCAGAATGGTGCTATCACTGTTGTAATCTATCATTTCCTGCTTTATTGCTTCAGCAACTCACTTGGACGACGGTGGAAACTGGCTAGTCGCCTCTATCATTAAACACACCAATATATTATTGCAACAACTAAGGGTGATTAAAACAAAACAAATGAGGGTCATTGCGTACTGGAGGATTGCATCCTGAAAGGGTGGAACAGCTTTAGGTGACTTTTAACACTTCACATTTTATAGCCATAGTTAGTGAGGATGAGATATACAAATAAAAAAAATGGACTTCTTGAATGCCTTTCTTAAGATCTTCGCTGGTGTTTCACATATTTATTGTTCATCTTTGCTGTTACGATATGAACCCACTTAAAATAATGTTGATTTTAGGATTTTTTTTCCTGACACGGCACATTATGACGCCCATTTTAATGGCTCTCCAATATATCGCTGCTGTGTGTATTTGATCAGTGCTTCTTAATATTTGAGGCCTTGGCCAGGTGCAAGCAAATGACTAGTGTAGGAGCTGTAAATTTAATGTTTTGCCCCTGTGCTCCCTGAAAAATGATCTACAGCTCTTACTTCCATACCTTCTGCTATCCCTTCTATTAATATACGTACAAACAATGATAAAGAGGTTCTCTGTAACAACATGACTATAACACGTCACAATAGATTAAGACATTGGCTGCCATTGCCGGAGCTACACGTCGGGTGAATGAATATTCATCCAAAATTCAATTGGTGGTCTGCTTAGCAGTGTGGCGTGCCACAAAAATACAAAACGCTGTTTAAATTCAATTGCTTGAGGGACAGTCAATGAAAATGTAATGAGAAAATAAATCATGTGTTTGTAAAAGAGCCTTCTGCACATCCGGCTGTTAAATATTTTACGCCTGCTCTAATTTCTAGTTTACTCGTCAAAGATGTTGCTGATTTGGTGTTATAGCCCGTGTTAGTGCACTGACTCTGATTTTCCATCAATACTTTGATACACAATGTCAATTTAGAGTATGTGGAGTTTGCATGTTCTCCCTGAACTTGCATGGGTTTTCTCGGGGTACTCTGGTTTCCTCCCCCCAAACCATGGATGGCTGGCTGGTTGAATACTCTAAATTGCCCCTAAATATGAGTGTGAGCATGAATGGTTGTCGGCCTCCTTGTGCTATGCCATTGGCTGGCCACCAATTCAATGACACCATAGCCCGTTCTCTAAAAATACTACCTGAACAAGTGCGGGCTTTTTGGTTTACAACATTGCCTCCAAACATGGCAGGTCACATTGGGACAGGTCACACACCATTAAATTCACGCCTAAATGGACCTTGAGGCCAGAGAGCGCCGTTGTTTTCTGCTTCTCTCCAGCACCAAATGAAAACCACCTTGCCTTGACAAAAGAAAACAATTTCTACCTTTAGCAATATAAATACGGCATTAAGCATTTACTATAAGGGCTGATAGTTAGTACAGTCATACCTCTACTTACGAAATTAATTGCTTCCAAGACTTTTTTCTTAACTTGAAAATTTCGTAAGTAGAGGTGTACTTTATACGTAAATTATCTAATTCGTTCCAAGGTCCTCACACAACTACCAACTAAACCCTTTAAAATTGGTAAAAATGTCCCAATTTTGTATGAAACGTGAAGAAACACACAAAAATTAGAGAAATACTTTTATGTGTGTGTGTGCGTGTGTGTGTGCGTGTGTGTGTGTGTGTGTGTGTGTGTGTGTGTGTGTGTGTGTGTGTGTGTGTGTGTGTGTGTGTGTGTGTGTGTGTGTGTGTGTGTGTGAAAATATGTGCCACGTTGCATTTGTAGTATGTAATCGCTTAAATAAGGGGAATTCAAAATAACGGATAAGGAAATGCATTAACTTTTTGGGGGGATTTCGTAACTGGGATCGTCTTTTTCATATCTCAAGTCACTCATTTGCATATAACAATTTTCATAATCTGAAACTTTCGCACCTAGAGAGCATTCTCAAGTTTATTGCCACTACGTACTTTGTCTGAGAGGAAACTCGGAGGGTCGGTCCGTCCGTACAGATTGTCTGTGTTTTACAAACACAGATTAAAATTCTTACTTGTTGTCAACTGCAATACCTTAATGCATTTATTTTATTTCTTTTTTTTCACGGTGTACCTAATATTTTTGCATTTGTACCCTTAGACCACAGGGGAGCCCAACACTAAGAGCCTTACCTGCACTATATTTTATTTTAAGTATCTTAGTGAAAACCCAAAACGGGGTCATAAAGTTGGACAAGCATAACCACACTCACCGGGGGGCAACTGGTACATAAAGTTTTCTTTTTCTAATAGCCATGTATAATCAAAATAGACCAATTCTCTTCCCAGTAAGCTTTATATTTCATGTAGCCATTACAAGCAAAATAAGTGTTATTAGTTGGTACAAGCAGTGACTTTTATAGAGCTTTATTCTGAGGGAGGAGGGAAGGCTTGCTTGATGGATTATGGTTTGCTTTTCACAAAGCCCTCTAAATGTCAAAGCGCTTGACTGGAATGGAGAATAACTTCATCAACAAAACCCCTAAGAAGAGCAAATTGTCAAAAAAATAATTAAAGGTACGGGCAGTAAGAGAAATGAGATGGATCAACAATTCATTATTTTCCACTTCAGGCTCTATTTCACAGTCTTTCAGAAGCGATGGTCCTGAAAGCAAAGTGCTAATAGAAAACGTGAGTAGAAATCGTTTAACCAACCCCCAAAATTAATTTTATGTACTAAATCCAGTTCATTAATTAAGTGTTTCATGAGCAAAGGAGCGCAGGTAAAACATGTAAATTGTTCATGAATACACAATTAATGTTGTGAATCGAGTCTAGTTGTGTACCTTGTTTGTCTGATGTTGTTTACGACGTGATGCGATCAGCTGGATTTGGAGAGTTGTAGAAAATTTTCCGTCAAATTTATTCCTGTCTAGACTTTGCTATAAAATGTACACTGCAGTGGTGGACCGTCAGGCCTAAAAATAACTATCTGAATCACAGACCGATGTTAATTATGTTTTGTCCATGAATACTTATTAAAGAATTCCAAATTGTCAGCTTCTTTTCATTGCTTTTCCCCTGGTTGCGCTGCTTCCAGATGTGTGTTTTCATATTTAAGCATCTAACCAATCACATTTCGGCCATTATTTGTTGCCAGGGTCAGAAATCTGCCTTGAGGCATTCACAATCAGTTCTGCAGGCTCTGCTGCATAAACAAGCGTCGATAAAACTGTTGCTTTAACCAATCAGATTTCAAGTTAGCGTAGGGATACATCATTGCCTTCTCGCAGGCGTAAGGATACGTCATTGCTTTCACCAACTACGATTGGCTAGTGATAGAGTGGACTAGCCAGAGCTACCAAACTGTATCTGGAGCGAGCTGCACAAGCAAATATATTGTTGTGTTGATTTAATAGCGGTTTTGTCAACCCGCAATGGCTGAAGGAGGAGAAGAAATGGATTTGTTTGCAGATTTACTGTCAAAGCCATTTTCAAGGCAGACTTTTCAAGAAAAACTCGACATCATTAAGAGTGGTCGGACAACTCCGAAGCAAGCAAATCTGTCACAACCGGGAACGAACATTTTCTGCACTAAATCGAATAAAAACGTATGCCAGAAATACGACAGGACAGGCTCGACTTTCAGCATTAGCTTCGATGGCGATAGAAAAGAAGGAGGAAAGAAGGGAGGATGGATTTTGTGTACAGATAAAAAGGATTTTTGGTGAGTAAAATATGGCTATATTCCTAAATAATATCTCAATTGTATGAGGTTATTATTGATGCTGGTTATTATTATATGTGTCGCACCTGCAGCAAAGGTTTTATAGCCATAAAATAGTTTTTGAAGGTTGGATTAATTCAGACATAGCACTGAAGGCGTCAGTTTGAAATTCACGGCCCGCCACTGGGACACTGTATACAGTAGAATTTATTTAAATGTATTTTGTCAAGCCACATTACAAGCACACACTACCGAATCAGTGTCGATTGGAAACGATGCCTGCTTAACAGGTGCTGTTTATACAACATTGTAAAAATGTCATGGCAGCATGCACTCATCCTTCCTTTTTCAGAGACACCTGGAACGTGATGATGCTGAAAAAATAACCACACTGTGATTTTTCCAAATAAAAAGGCAGAACAGAGAAACTCATCAAGCAGGTGGGGATAAAAATAAACGGGGAATAAAAAGCAGCAGGTCTTTTTGGAATAAATCTCTTTTTCAGAGCTCTTTTAAAGGGACAGACAAATACCAAAGTCTAATAGCAACGCTTGGAAAATGAATGTTGTCAAAGTTAACCAATCAGTTGTATGTTAAGTTAAATGGATGACTCATTGCACGTGTACAGTAAGACAGTGAGTCATGTTTAAGCCCAGGGGGGCTTCTTCTAGTTTAGTCTACTAATCGACACAATGGGAGATTTGATCCAAAACCATTGGTCTTTTTGTAGATTTTTTTTTTTACCTGACAGGAACACATTACTAGGCATTTCAGTCCTTGGGGGCGTCAATAATTTAGACATTTATAGTTTGTGACCTGAATAAGATTAGAACACGTCCCTATGGTGGTAGGCTGCACATAAAATATGCTGTAATTTTTTTCTTCTTTTTTGCCCCTACGTATCAACGTCATTATATCCAAGACATAACTATAGCTTTACATCCTTTCCCAGATATTGGCCTGTGACTGTCATTATTATTATTTTAATCTTTTCTGGTACTATGAAACACATGTTATATTAAAACATACAATCCTTTAAAAATGTTATTGTAACAAATATGTCATTGCATCAAAGGCTGATGCATTTGAGAAACATGATCCAATATCTTCAATAAACCGCAGGTAGTATCATAAGCTAAACAATGCAACAAGGGCACGTAATGGATTCCAACAGTGCATCTGGAGTACCAATGAGGTAAGGTCGTTTGAAAACAAGGCATCCGTCCACCCAGGCTGTGTATAGAAAATGATTTTGCAGCTTTTTGGAAAATCATCAATGATTTTGCACTAAACAGCAGATGAAGGAATCCGATCAATATTTGGAATTCTGCCACCTGTTTCATGGGTATGAGCCATCTGTATTCATGGCATCACTGGGGCGTTACGATGGAGGTGAATTAGCACACTAGGTGCATTAAATAGTTATAAAAGCCATTGTGTGTATTCCCAACATCATGTTGTACAGCGGACAAATTATAGACAATGTAATATATTGTGTGGCATGGAGAAAAATTTAAAAATAATTACCCTTTATGCATTTGATCAGACGATTTCTGTGCATAATTCATTTGACACAATCAGACACAAAAGGGCAAGTGACAGACATTCTGTCACCAAAATACATTTTATCTTTCAGACAAGTTTTTGATCCTTCAAGTCAGTCCAATTTTTTGTTAAATGCTGGAGAATCTGCAATTATAAGAAGGTGCTAATGAGAACGATCCATTTTATTTATTTATTTTTGGGGTGATATGGAAGGGAAAAGTGTATCGAAGCATATGAGGACCATTTAGTGAATAATTGAAGTGCAAACCTTGCACACTGATCCTTTAATTAGGTAGATTACTTTTTAAACACAAAGGTATTCACGGACAATGTAATTACAGAATTACTGTGCAGCAAGGGAGTGAGATTTCTCTCATGGGATGAATATAGAGTTTTCTATTGAGTGGCTATCGACTTCACATTCATTAGTGGGGGAGAAACATGGCTTAAATGCACGTGCCACATAATTCTTCTAGTAGTATGTAAAGTATTTTCAGTCACCATCAGTTTTCTGTGAATGCTAAAAATAACAATAATGAGTATACTATACTATATATCATTCAAATAGGTTGGATTTGCTGTAAAACACATTTTATACATTCATTCAAAGTTTTAACTAGTATTGAAATTATACAGTATACAAGTTATGGTCTCCAATCTGGGAAAATATTCATTCAAAGTTACATGAATACTTTCTGATATACTCAAATACATGTTAACAGTTGTCTAAAATGAATCTTAAAAATAAGAAACTGTCAAAAAAGAGTCATAGTGCATTAGTAAAATTTTAAATGATTAAACTAGAAATGTACTGTACTTGAATAATTACTACAACTAAAGCAATACCTAACAAATGTAACAGGTTTACAGTACTGAAAACACTTTATTGGAGGCTAGAAGAGATAAAGCACAAATAATAATTGAAAACAAATTAAATATAAATTAGTAATATTAATTAGTAGTAGTCCAACTCTGGTACTGTTGAATGCTTGTGTGAATTTAGTTTAGTGTACTCTAGATTGTTTTTATATTACTAGTTATTTATCCTCTTTCTCCACCTAGCGGGGTAATTTACAAGATTGCCCTCAGAAATAATAATTATAATCGTAATTTCAGTTTATATCTTGTTTTACAAATATCAAAGATCACAAGTGCTTGGAATAACATTTACATTCAAGATAAAATTCTGTAATTCACCATATTGTTGTTTATCGAAGGCCACTGACACAAAACGACAGATTAGCGATGATGGCTGTCTCATTTGGCTCATAGCAGGCACAACCCATCTAGCGCTTTATATATGATATTCTATCTAGCGGACGGATGTGACGTCGATACCTGTTTCCCCCGTCGCGTAAACGGTTCGGCGCCGGATTCAAACGCTTGACAGGAAACTTTCGCTCGTCTTTTTTCCATTTATTTACTTATTTTGTCTCATAAACAAGCTCTGGGTTCTATACATTTCAACATACTTTCAGAAAGACTAACACGTTTTATGGTAAGCGTTATGCAAAAATGTAACACTATCAACTAGGCAGCCATAAAAGACTATGCGTCCGTGGTTGCAGTGCTAAACTTTAGCATTGTTATGCTAACGCTTTGTCCGTGACTATTTGGTTTACTTCGTCGTGGTTTCCCGTTTTACTGTTTAAAATAACACCTTACTTGCCTTTTATAATCCCGTTTGACAATGTGTACCTCTCTTTAATCAAGCGGAATTAATACATTGTCAAATGTAAAAAAAAATATCCGTTTTAATGTGTTAACTGGCGATTTCAGACTGGAAATGGGTTTACAACGTGCAATTGTAGTTTCTAATAAAGGGTGTTTTTTTTCTTTTAATATGTTGTCAACCAAGGTGAACAGATATGACCTCAGTGGAAAGAAGAAATACAATCCCAACAAAACATAATGGTCCCTTTACGATTCATTTACTATCCTGGGAAATATAAAATCATGAATCATTTGACCTTGCAACTTAAATGTTAACGGTTGGTTTCTACCTTTCAGACATGATGAGCGCGGCCTCCACTCCCGTCTCCCGTATAAGCCAAGCATGGATGTCATCTCTGAAGAACAAGGCGCTGTCACCAGCGGCGTGTAGCACGCCGCTCCTTGCAGCCTTCCCCGGCAATGACGATGAAAAGGAGCGACGTCAGCGCAGACGCTCAAGAGTGGTTGACCTTCAAACCGCTACGGAATCTTCTGTGAACGAATCTGGAGCTCACAGGTATAAGATTGTGTATTTTCATCAACGATTGTCCAAAGAAATGTGTCAATTATACAAATTGAAGTGATTTAAATTGCATCTAGTGCTGCAGAGACGCCGGCTGCTGTGCCCAAATTGTCCAATGCTCAAATCTCCGAGCATTACTCCACTTGCATCAAACTCTCCACTGAGAACGTAAGTATGTGTAGATTTTTTGTGCGCACCTTGAGAGGTCAAAGAATGACTGAATATTAATGTCATCATCTCTTACAGTGTATTATTTTCTTTTTGATAGAAAATTACAACAAAAAATGCCTTCGGACTCCATCTTATTGATTACATGGCTGATATTCTTAAACAGAAAGATTCAGAACTCACAAATTTCAAGGTGTAGTATCTTTGACATGCGCAATCTTGCTTGTGTTTATCATTTATTCAACTAATGATTATTATTAGGAGGATATTTGTATCCATTTTGTTGACATCTGCTGTTTTTCTGAAATTTTATGTACAGGTGGCAGCTGGGACACTAGATGCCAGTACCAAGATCTATGCTGTCCGGGTGGATGCAGTTCATGCTGATGCCTACAGGGTACTCGGTGGTCTTGGCGCTGAAACCAAACCAGGAGAAGGTCGGAACTTAATTACTGGGATGCATGTATTTTGAATTATTTATAACCACTGACAGTCGGCTTAAGACTAGAGATTGACCGATGATCGGCGTCGATATTTAGCAATTTGACAAATCTCTTTCAATGTATATTAACATAAGTTGTAAGAATCCTCAATAGAAAACGCCATGTCGGTCCGTGTGCGGTCGATTGGTTGCCTGGACCGCGACAACGGGCGACCAAAAGACCGGCGACAAAACAAGGTAAAACAACACGGTCTACGCATCAATAAAAGCCAACAATGGCCATGAGCAGTTTCACTGAGCCGACGTGTGAGTGTATAAGAGTTTGTATGTACATGAGTTGTCCCTTTAGGAAGGTACGTCCGTCAGGGTCTTAACAAGTTCTCCAACAAAAAACAATAAAAGTCCGGGAAATTTGGAGCTTTTCTTTAGCTTAATAATTAATAGGGCATTAAGTATGACTAAATAGTAATTCGCAGTTTGTATTTAGGGAATTTAATCAACGATTTCAATGGTAATTATCAATAACCTTCCGGCCGACCAAAAGAACGGCGACCAATCGACCGTGTACCATGTCGGTCGATCTCTACTTAGGACTTCCCATGTATTTCAAAATGGAAAAGCTCTGATTGTACTACTGTAGATCATCGAGTAAAAGATGAAGATGACGAGACCGAGGTGACTGCCAAGCAGCCAAAGAAGAAAAGACCTCCAAAGAAGACCGTGGAGCAGAACCTGAGCAACTTAAATTGTGCTGACTCGGAGAGGAAATGTGAAGTACTGTGTCATTTCTATGAAATCCTGCACTGACATGTTCAAATATTTGAATCAGGAGATTTGACTTAACTTGTGAGTTTATCGATGAATGCAGTTTCCCTTTACATTATTTCATTTAAACAAATGACAACTCCAATGAATTTTATCCTACAGGTTTTTGTTTTCTATTCTAAGACTATTTTTTTAGTGTCATTTTACAACTGACATTGTCTCAAGGAACTTGGCGTTCATTGTTTCAGTGGCTCGGCTTTTCTTCTTCCCACGCCAGGTGGACCCCATGTTTCATCGCATGGCGTCATCTTTTGACGAGAGCAGCACGGCCGGGGTCTTCTTGTCCGTCCTCTTCAGTGAAAACAGCCGCTGCGAGCTGCTCTTTCCACCAAGCATGGTCCTTCTGCAGTCCAAGCCCTCGTACTCTCCCCCACCCGCGACCACGATCCCCGCATCGCCGTTCATGGGTAAGCTAGAAGAAAAGGGGTCAGCTAGTACGGCGAAAAATGACTTTGTTGTTTGCACGTGCAAGATGTTTTCCACGTTTATAATGTCGAAGATCCTGCGTTTGACCACGTGTCGTGATTTTGACAGCTGGACTGCAGCGATCTCAGGAGAAAAGCGACATCTGCCCCTCTCTGAAGGACTTTTCCTTCACCAGCTGGAAACCCGACCAGGTTAGCAAACGTGTTGGCTTTGTATAAATGTATATTTGTTTTCGTAGTTCGTAACGAAGTTCTAACTCAAAACATCATAAAAAGTGCTGTAGAGACAAAGAATGTTTCTTTTATTTTTCATCATCTCTTTGTTGCATCATTCCGTGCGATTGGCCGGTTGACGTCCAATCGCGTGGCTTTTTCATGCTTCTGCCGTGAATTGAAATGAGTTTGTCACTAGTAGACGTCTAATCCATTTGAACTGGGAGATTTGGCAGGATTTGTTTGTGATCAAAAATGATTACATTTTAAGATGATGAGGTCCTCTAATTTGAATACATATATTAAGATGATATGAGTCTACATATAAAATGTTGCTTAAATGGCTGCTGATTTTTATATATTATAAATCATGTGAAATTGGTGAGATCAAATTATGTTTGAATGCTAATTTGACACCTCGTATATGTAGTCTTGGTCTGAACATTGCTGCCACTTATCCGCTTTCAGACAATGAACCAACTTTTGGAGAAAATGAAGCAGGGCGAACACGTTTTTGACATCAATGCTGAGCCCGAAGTGGAAGAAGAGGATTACCTGGAATTTGATGGTGACTACCAGGAAGGGCAAGGTGACGAAGAGGGATCCGAGGAACATAAAGATGCTTGTCAAGCTTCAGGCTCTGGAAGAGGACGGTGAGAAAAATCTTGGTCTTCTACTCTGTGAAATATTCGAGTTTATTAACATTCCACCAACTTTTTTTTTTCTACATTGATCTAGTGACGTGATAGCGATTGGAGAAGGCGATATCACAACCATGTGTCTGCAGCTGTCCTCTGAGCCCAGAGAGTACTCGTACTTTAGTCCAAAGACAATGGCCACGTGGGCCGGACCGGGCTACTGGCAGTTCAAGCCAAAACACAAGTGTGAGTGAAATATGGGAAAAATGCTATATTTGATGCTCGTCATCAAAAGATTACTTGAGTGGATATAGTGTCTAATTTTAGCGAGAGTTCTTTAACTTAAATTTGGAGATGGCAAGTTTTATTTGCATTCATGACTATACTGTATTTCATTCTTCCCTTCAGTGGATCATTTGCCCAACAAGGAGACGCGAAAAAAGAAGCCCAAAAAGACCATCGAAATAGACTTCAGCGCTGATGTCAACTTTGACACCTACTTCCGTTCCACAAAAGTAACTTTTTGGAAAAAAAATCATTTAAAAAAGGCTACAGTGTCTCATTGATTTTTTTTTTGTAGGCTGGTACCACTTTAAGCAAGTCAGGCCTACGTTCCAGCAACAAGAACACAATTCTCCCAGCAGACTTCCAGTTTGCCCCAGAAAACCTCTCCCAGCTTAGCCTTAAACCATCCGTGTCGGTGAGACTACAATGCATGTGTCAACCATCGATTGATTTCGGATAATATTCAATAACTACAAGTGAAATGTGGATTGAAGCCGTGACCGGACTTTTGGTCGCCGGACGTTTGGACCCAAACGTCCGGCGACCAAACAAGGTAAAACAATACGGTCTACGCATCAATCAAAGCCAACAATGGCCCTGAGCAGTTTCACTGAGCGGACGTGTGAGTGTATAAGAGTTTGTATGTACATGAGTTGTCCCCTTAGGAAGGGACGCCAGTCAGGGTTTTAACAAGTTCTCCAACAAAACACGATAAAAGTACGGGAAATTTGGAGCTTTTCTTTAGCCTAATAATTAATAGGGCATTAAGTATGACGAAATAATAATTCACAGTTTGTATTTAGGGAATTTGAGCAACAATTTTAAATGGCAATTATCAATAACCTTCCGGGCGACCAAACGTCCAGCGACCAAAAGTCCGGCGACCAAACGTCCGAGTACCGATTGAAGCAAAGCACGGCTCCAACAAGTTCAGTTGTCTTAGCCAAACCTAATGTTATTTGTATGCAATTGCTCATATTCATCCAATGTCATTATACTGAAAGGAAATCATCATTCATTTAACTTACACACTTTTTTGTTGTTTTCCTCTAGTTATGTCAGGAAGCGAAGAAGAGGCTATCTGGAGAGCTCGGAGAAGGCATCGGCGACTACGATTACAACAATGCCAACGATAAGAACAACTTTTGTCCGGGTCTTCAGGTGGGAACTTCCTTTCTGCAGCGAATGAAGACCAGTCTTAACCACTGGTTCTCTTCAGGCTGCCGACAGTGACGATGACATGGAAGTAGGCTTTCCTGAATCTGAGGAGACCCAAGCGCCAGGCGAAAACTTGCCCCCGCCCTCACACGAAGGCGTCTCAACTTACGGCGACGAGGATCTCGTACCTGAGCCATTCAGGGTGGGTTTCTCGATGGCCTAAAGTTTTTATACCAAAAGCGTGGGAACTGACGTCAGGAGGAAGATTGTTGAATTCCGAGAAGGATGTTGGTAACTTCATTTCTTTGTCCGTGAAGGTCAACAAAATAGAGATCAACTATGCCAAGACGGCCAAGAAAATGGACATGAAGAGACTTAAGAACAGCATGTGGACTCTTCTTACTGAAAGTGAAGAGAACCCCACACAGGTAAGTCATTTCAGCAGATTACCTGGAGTTCAACTGCAAATTTAGAATTTGTAGCAGTTTTTTTTAACTCTAAATGCTTTTCATCACGCCTGCTTAAGTGTTTGTTTCAATGATTTTCAATCTAGGAGGAGGAAGTTACGGAAAACCCTGAGGTTTGTGGCGACAAAGTCTTCAGCCAGACCACCAGCACGTTACTTCAAAGGTGGAAGACCTATTACAGTTTACTTGCATTAAGAGGAAATAATCCCCGACAAAAGCTGCATTCACACCAAAGTTTTACCGTCTCACGATAAAACCTTGCTTGCCCATCGTCAGAAGCCATTTTGTGTTCGCACACAGACTTTATGTTGCCAAAAGTCAATTTTTTTGGTGCTTAGATTTAAAGCACTGTTGTAATGGGTTAGCCCTGACACTTTTTGTTTATAACTGCAAAGGTTACAGTTTTATGTTGCTTTCAAAATTAATTTACTTTGGAAACTTCATTTTATATGTCCAATTAATGAAAACATCAACATCTGTCGCCCTAGACTTCCCAACACAATGGCTCAGAACCTGTCCGTACCTTTGGCGTTTGTTGCTTTGCTCCATCTTGCAAATGAAAAGGTGAGTAGTCTTTATTGATATATATCATGGGGCATTCCAATTTTCATGTTTATCTGTATGTTGTGTGTTTTTTAGAATTTGGAGTTAATGAAGGTTGATGACATGTCAGACATCATCATCAGACAAGGCCAATGAAAAGAAATATATTTGCATATACAAACTTATCTTCTGTTTTGTACTCAATGTTCTTTCATTTGTATATATATTGTCTCTTAGCAACAGTCTTGAATTTCAAAGAAATAAGAAATAAGATGAGATAGCATGTTGCAATTTGTGGATGTGTTCTCCTCGCACAAAACCTGACCAATACCTTTCCTTCCATCATACCTGTCAACCTCTGCCGATAACTGCCCTTATAAATGATTATTGATTCCCCTTACAAACCCCCAAAAAACCTTACAAACACCGCACGACTCGTACGGTGTTTGTAAGGTTTTTTGGGGGTTTGTAAGGGGAATCAATAATCATTTATAAGGGCAGTTATCGGCAGAGGTTGACAGGTATGTTCCATGTTGCATGCTTCTTGCGTTCTTGAATAATTTGTGGTAGCTAAAACCATACACGCTATGGTATGGCCTATATCTTAAAACGACACGCCACCTACCACTTACGCATAGTTTACTAGTTCCCAAATCTTGTAAATTTCAATAAAATGTTCTTAATTTGTGTTTTTGAAGTTGCTTTTTATGGCGAATCTGAGGTGCTGTCTCGTACAGTTACTTGTATGTAACGGGAACAAGTCTTATAAAAATGTCCACATTTGGATGTATTTATATAGCGATCTGTACATACAATAACAATTGTTTGTTTAATAATATTAGCCCATTTCACCACAGAGCGGCCTACATCAATACAAATGCTCGGCCAGCATTTTTCTATTATGAAGAACCAGTTTTTCTGGGCAGGTTGGAATGTGAAAAGACGTCATTTCCCACACTAAGAAGGGAGTCATACCGTTTCATCTAAGTCAGGTATTCAACAAGACCGAGATTATTATTTGAGGCAAATAATATATATCATTGGTTTATTTTTAGTTATGTCATATTTGAATGTTCGTCCTCAAATTGGGTTGCATTTTGACACCACTAGCTTTAAATTGCCATATAAGCACCCTGCTAATGGGATGTGCGGATCTACTTTTTTTTTTATACCTATGATTATCACGCAGGTGGAAAAGGCTGGGCGTGACGTCATCAGACCGCACCACTGACGTCATGTTAAATAAACAATGCCTTCAAGATTTAAACAAATAAAATAAAAAGTTTTTGAAAATACAAATAAAAATTTGGGATTTAAACCCGGACCCATGTAGATGAATTTGTCACATTGGAAAAGTTAAAGTACAACCAGAAGGCAACTGCATTTTCTCATCTTTGTTTGGTACACACACTAGTAGTATTTTGATTATTTATTCGATTCAGGTGCACATTGACTAAAGTGGAATTTGATAGTTATTTTATTCTGCAAACGCCAAAGAAACGAATGATATCAGTGACGGGTGTAGTCAAAAGAATTTTGAAGTTTGAAGGTTAGGGGAGGAAGAAAAAAAAACGCGGAAGTTGAACAAGAGGAAGCGCACTATTCTTCCGTGCCGTATTCAATTCCTCCCGTACAAGAATTACAGCTTGAGAAAACTGCATCAACTTCGAATAACCTTAAAAAATCGCCTGTTTTTTTCCCAACAAGATGGACTATGACCCGGTAAGTTATATTTTACTCTTGGGTTCTGTTTTAGTGATTAGACGCTTAACGTTTCATATTTGTGTATTCAACTCCTGAATATAAAACATTGTATCCTTGGTTTAAAAAATGAAGAAATGTTGTTTCGTTTCTATACTAGTTGAAATATGGGCTGATTGTTTATGAACTTTTACGGGAAAGTACGCGTCAGCTCCTGTTAAACGTCACGACTTCGCCTCCTTGTCGAAAACAGCCATTTTATATCGCTAAACTCACATAGAAGTCGTTTTGAATGTACTTAAGTATTATTGCCTGAGTTTAAATGGCCCATGTACGTAAATGATCCTTTTTTAAACACATCTGAATAGGTGGGAAAAGTTAAGTAGATTGGACGTCTATTGTCGTCAACGGCACGGAAATCTGACCATTTAAGGCCTACCCTGCCATTAGCAAATGGCCTGGTTTTATTAAGTGACCTTTTTATTTGTAGGGAATTTCTAAGACCTCAAATTTTATTTAAAACACTTCATTTCCATTAAGTCATTTTTTTAGTGTTTTTGACAGGGTGTTACATTAGGTGGCATCCTGCTTTAATTCAGGACAATCCTTAATTATTGTAAATAGCCCTTCCTACATTAAGTGCAACTTTAATCAGGACACTTATTTGTCCTACTTTTTAACATTTCACAGAATGCAACACACTCCAGTGTGCATCATAAGGCGCTTAGAAAAGTTATATTTTACCTTTTACATCTGATATGCTAACCACTTGTAGGCAAAACTACCACAAATGAGTCCATTTTAAAATCAGTGATTAACAAGAGCGATCTTGTGATTGTTGTGTTAGCATATTAGCAGTTAGCCACTTACCATTTTAGGCTTGGATTGAAAATATTGTAAATAGTGTCATCATTGTGCTCAATAAGGGAAAAAAACTCTTCTGTCATGTTATTTTTTCTATATATGTATACATAATGTTTTTTCCTGACTATCATAATCACAAAATTGTGCTCCCACGTTTCGATGAGGGCTTTCAATCGATTTCTGGTCATTTCGTGCCAATTCATACAAACCCCAGAACATCCTAAGTGACACCTCTTCAATTTCCACTTTAAAAAAAAAAAATTAGTGCCAAATGACAAATAAATACCATTCCATTTTTTTTCTCTCATAACCTCGCAATATTGCGACTTTAAATCTCGCAGTACTAGCATTTTTCTTTCGGAATATTACATTGTCAGACGACTGTAGAAGACAGAAAATGATAACAAAACCTGTTTCTTGGAGACAAGAGGTATTGTGTTTACATTCTAGTGGAGACTCATGAGACTCGGTCCCAGTATGTGTATTCAGGAACAGTGCTATCATATTTCTGCCGTGTAATAACTCCACAGTTGCGTGAGGTCACCGATGACCTGCTGTCAGCTGATCCTAAAATGGCAAACCAGACTCAAACACAGCTCTGCAAGCACCCAAAAGGCCCGTCAGAGACGACAACAGCGAATAACATATGCAAATGTTGTCCACATTCCAGAAAGTTCCAGTTTAAATCGTATTGTTAACCTCCGTCAAGTGTCAAAATGCTACCGCTTCAAATTAGGCTTTGGCTACTTAGCCAACTTGTGTTTAGTAATGTTTCTATATGATTTATATACTATTTGAGTAAATAAACAATGCATTTCTTTTTTTCCATGGTGTAGGAGTTGGGGGGTGCGGCTGTAAATTCAGAGCAAATGGATAAAGTGCAGACCTTGAAGAGTGAAGTCGATGGCGTGAAACAGATCATGACGCAAAATGTGGACCGAATCCTGGCCCGCGGGGAGAGATTGGATGATCTGATGGACAAGTCAGAGGGTCTGCAAGATGGGGTCAGTATTTTTATCACTCTTATTTGAAAAATAAGTTCGATTTGATTTAAAGGCAAAGGCAATGCAGATTGCGCAATGGTTTTCAGTACCCAATATTTCAAATATTAATTATTAACAACATTTGAGCAACGCTGTTAGCATTATTATGGTGGAGAACAAAAATAGGGTTATAATGTGTATGTTAGACTTCATTCAGTTTCTACTTTTACACAGTAGTCATCATTGTTTGAATGATTCACGCTACCTCGTGCAAACCTGTTATGAATGTGATCAGAATATGTCAATATATTTTTATTTCTACTTGACTTAGAGTGTTTACATAATCAAGTTTCTTTCATCAGCAACAGCTAGCTAAACAGCTAACGATACTCCTTTAAGGAAATCATTTTAGATAGAATATTTAGATTTTTTTTAATAAATGGATTAAAATACAGGATTAAAATCCCTGAATATTCGTTTTTTATAGATCTAAAACAATGTTTATTTTACCACTCACTATAGTGACACTTTTCCCCCCTTTCTTTTATCGTAAATTGTCTTGGCTAATGGACAGAAACAACCTGCTGCTTTGCCCATTCCCAATCCATTACCAATAAAAAAAATATATATGTGCGTTACACCCAGTGGCGGTCCGTGCATTTTCTGGTAGCGCCTTCAACGTATCAATCCAACCCTCAAAAACCATTTTATGGCTATAAAACCTCTACTGCAGCTACAGCGGCGACACAGAAAACAATCAATAAATCAATCCACAAAAATGGGGTAAAATCCACTTCCTAGCAGCATTTCATGATTAAATACAAATACAGGAGCTTTTCAGACATTAAAAGGCAGATTTCTGATCCTGGCAACAAATAATGGCTGAAATGTGATTGGTTAAATGCTTCAATATGAAAACACACATCTGGAAGCAGTGCAACCAGGGGGAAAAGCAATGAAAGGAAGCCAACAGACCATTTGGAATAATAAGTATTGATGGACAAAATATAATATGGTTCAGATATTTCTTAGGCCAGCAGAGAAGGCCTTGAAGGCCCTGACGGCCCGCCACTGGTTACAGCAACCAGAAGGTCTTTGCTTTCCCAGACTTTGACTTTTGACAACGTAAGGTCTGTGTCAACACAAAAAGACTTTTGGCGACGGTCTTAGCGCGAGCGACGGTTATACTGGGCGAGGGCAGTATTAGTTTGGTGGTCTACTGACCGGTGTCCCCCCGCCTCTATCCAGGCCAAACACTTCAAACACACGTCGCACAAAGTGGCTCGCTCCTATTGGTGGAAAAATGTCAAGCTGGTCATTGTCATCGTGGTGGTGGTCCTCATCATCGTGCTCATCATTATCCTGCTGGCCACGGGCGTCATCCCCGTCAGCGCCCCCGTGCCGCCCATTGTGCAGCCCACCACCAGGCCTTAAAAAGACGCGTCAACTTATATTGTACATACACACCTAATTTAATCATTTAGCACATTCCCTTGCACAGTTACAAAATGATGGGACATGTTAAGATGCCGTCCCATATTTTTTTTAGGGTAAAATGATAACGGTTACATTCAGTTTTTAGTATTTTTTTTTATGATTCGGTGTGAGTAACTTTTACAAAAGTCGTTGGTTCAATTTAAATGTTCATTTAAATTGTCTCAAGGTAGCTTGTAAGATCATGTTTTATTGATGTTAGAGTTAGATTAGCGAGTTATGCGATTCAAAATTGCCGTTTAACTGTGTAACTTGTTACTTTTTTTGCAAATTCTATTCGTTGCGATTACAGTAAGAGAAAAGGTTTTGTAAAATTTAGTTCTACAATGTTAGTTGTGTCAAAAGGCACTCTTATTTTGAAGGTCAATTTAATTCCCTTTAACTTGTAAATAGTTTAAATCTTGCCGTTTATCTGTGTACAGTATATATGACTGTCTTTCAGCTTTGTGTTATTAAATGTCTGTGATTTAGGCGTATTTATTAAATAGGTTATGTTGCACGGTGGCTTTTTAAAAATCTATTATGATCTACGTTTGTCGCAAAAACATTTAGGGACAGGCAGCATGTGGATTTTTTGGAGGAGAGAAAACCTCACATGCTTTCCAAAAATGTTTTCTATTTTACCCTTTGCATGTTCCTGGTGTCCATTTGTGATCATTCTGTGATTTTTATTTATTTTTTTCTTCCCTTGGACTCAGCCCGTTGTTACTGTCATAATAACCGCCTGAGCCTTGAACATCTAACTTTTGATCTAACTTTCTAACTGAAAATCAATTGTCATATGTTATTTTTATGTAGTTTTCTTAGATTAAATAAAATGCATTTACTTCTCGATTTTTTGGGTTTTGTTTGGTTTCTTCATTTACCACCAACCACTTAGCTTTGAGATTGCAGGAAAAAGTCCAGTGTTTTGAAACGCCTTAGTCAAATTGGACTTGCCACACAATGGTTACACAATTCAGGTCAACAACTAAAAAATTACACCAGATTGTTTTGTTTTTTTCTCGCTAGATGTCAACTTTCTTTAAAATTATTCTCCATGAATGGCAGCAGTGTTGAAAAAAATCAAGTCAACAGTGGATTATTTTCTTTTTTACACTTTTTTTACACAGTAAGAGGCAGGTATTTTCCCTCTACTTTTTAACCTGACCTGTACTCGTGCCGTGGGAAACAAATTGTACCACATCGAGCTAAAAGAGATTATTTTCACCCCACCATATTTACATTGGGTGAAAAAGACGGGTACAACAATATACTGCGTCTAGTGTCTAGTGTTCAAATGCAAGCGAGATGCCTTGTTCACAATTGCCAATGATGTGATTCTATTGTTTGGACCGATTGAAATTCTGCATTCTTTTGACCAATAATATTTAAATTAAAATTTAAAAAGTCCACACACCCCTGTTTTGAAGTCAGGTTTTGGTTTCACAAAATAAAGAGACCAGAATTTTTTTTTTTACATTTTACTGTTCCTGTAATTTATATATTTGCGATTCATGTTTATCCAGGAAGTTATTGAAATCATGCAAAAATGATGCGTTATCCGTGTTGGCACAAGATGGAGTCAGAGTCCAACTGAGAAGTGTCAGCCGACCAGGAAGGAAATCTAAGAGCAATATTTCACAAGTTTGGTTATCTGCCTATTATGGTGCAAAAACAAAACCATAAAAAATGAAATACATTTTTTTTAAATGGCAAAAAAAGAAATGAAAGAATGTTAGGGAAAATCAATGTTAAACTAAATTCATTTTTAAATATTAAAACAATATTGGAATCCAAAAATGTAAAAAAAGGAATTTTAATAAAGATTAATATAATTCAATAAAAAGCAATGTTCAAATGTGTGAATAAATGTTAAAATAAATATATGATAAAAAAAACATCCTTGCAAGCACTAAAAAAACCACATATTTATGAACTTTGGTTGTATGTTCCATTTTTAAATGGATAAAAAATGTATAGTAATATTTCATATTCACTAATAAACATCTTTCGGCCATTTCATATCAAAGCCAAGAATTTAGCTAGTATACAAAATGTATTCAAACATGAAGGACACCAAGACGGAAGAAGAATTTGCCCAAATGTGAAAAGTTAAAGCCAGCCCACCTGTGTTGTTGATTCAACAACAAAGCGCTCCATCCCAACACTCTGAAAACATTGTTTAGTCGACAAGTGGTAGAGCTTAAGGTTTTAGCTCATGACAACTGAGTTTGGGAAATAACGCACGTTCTTAAATGGGGAAAAGAGCTCTTTTGTTTGCGAGCACGCTCAGACTGTCATGCGGATGCCAGTCAACTACCCATGGATGACAATTAGACAATTATGGGAAAACATGGTGCTCGCAATGGTGACTACAGCCTTTGTATCTCTGCCCATTTTCCCAGAACAAGCCTTTTGTTTTCCTTGTCTTTGACCTGGTCAGTTGTAGACAGACTCAGTCTCTTCTGTTTGAATAAAAAATCAGCCGCCATTGATATGAAATGATGACTACGGGATATTGTCCATCTGTTTACATGACAATGACTTAAGAAAGGTGATAATGCATTTTTCTCCATGATAGTAATACGTCAAGTGATTATATGACTTGAGTTCACTATTATATTGTTATTCTGCAATATCAATTGTTTAAAATGCTTTTTTTGCATTATGATGTATCCATAACAGCACCAAATACTATGTTCTTCAAAACATGTGTTTTTGCTTATCTGGCAGGCCATGTTGGATGAATCAAAGACATCAGGAAATCATTGAAATTTTTTATACGTTGCCAGCCCTTTAAAACGACTTGAAGAAAATCTCTCTTTTGGGCAACTTCAATTTTGAAAATGTGATACGATATGTACTAATCCCTCGCATTCCACGCCCTTACCGCACCCCTGATTGCGGTTAAATGAGGTCATGATAGTAATATATCAGATTCTAACTTCTGTCTATAATCTGCACTGAGAAGATTTAAGATTACAATCGGTGACAGGTTGAAATGAGATTAAATGTATCCTTTTTTTTCCTGATAAATTCCACACACTTATTGATTTCTGTATGCTTTAAAAGTAAAGCATTCTAAATGAAGTCATAATTTGTCTAACATTGACACAGTGGGTGGTTATATTAGGATATTATATGACTGGAGGGAGATGTCGCAACCCCCTTTTGGCATGTTTGCACCGCACATAAACTGGGAACACCCATTAGTGGTCAAATGTCATGTAATATTATGCGGGAAGCTACAAAACTATGTTTGTAGCAAAAAAATGCATGTCATAAGCAAACATATAGTGTATTAAAAACCCTTACAGCACAAAGTTCATAATATTGAACAGAATTTAATGCTAAACTAGATGGCATCATAGGCATTGGGCCACTAATGTGTTTATTAGTTCATACTTGAAACAAAAAAAACGACATATATTATATATATTTATTAAATAAGTCAACAATACCACCTGCATTTGATTTAATGTCGTGTCCACATATCTGGATGCCATGTGTGGGAATTTTATGTACCACATACATATTGTTTATGAATGAATAAAATTGAAAAATGAATTACATGTTAAAAAGTAAAAGTAAAATATGTAAAATTGACATTGACAACGATAGATGTCCAATTAATTTAAAGCGTAAACGCTAATGTTTCAGAGCCATAGACGGCCCTTGACGTCTAATCCAGCGGTGGGAGCTATGGAGTGCAATGTGTGTCTTATAAATGTTTTTTTTAATGAAAAAAGAAAAGATAAGAAAGAAAGAAAACACGAAAACATTATGTGGCGTGTCATCTTGACTTTGAAAGACGACACGTGCCAGAAGAATGTCAGAGTGATGCATTGGAGTTCCCCAGGAAATTGCGCAGTCGACATTTGCTTTCGTTTAACTGTCACTTTAGGCGTTGGAGGGGTAGATAATGGCCACCAAAACATTTCTCTGACGTTTTCAGCTGCTTAAATTGCGATTTTACGGCGTTTGTGGCATCACTGAGTCGTCACGCATGCAACACAATACATCTGCTCTCCTGGGTTGTCAGAACGAACTATACTTACAATTTTAAAACGGGCTGACAGTCTTGAAAAAACAATCCTTTTGTTCAAAACCGTACTAGATTAGCTTTCTTACGCCGCACCTGAAAGTACAAACAAAGAATTGGTTGATTATTTACCAGTCGTCACACGAGTAAAGTCCCTATTTCCCTGCGTTCTCGAACGCATCTGTTAAAGGAAGACCGACTTGTGGAAGAGACGCGAACAAAGTAAAAGCTGAAAACTCGCAAGAAAAGTCAAGCGATCGTGACCAAGTCAAAGCTTGCGCGACCTTTGCGGGAGGCGAAGGTTTGTGCGTTGCTTCCGGTTGCCAGGGTTCTTATAAAGTGGCTCGCCACTTGTACATGCAGTCGGTGGATCCGGTGACAGCTGCCGCACTTCAACACACGTCCAGGCCGAAATGGTGAGTAGTTCACGGACAAACTGGGACGTTAACAAACTCTCTTTATTTTTATTTAATCATGCTTTTTGACAGTCATAAGAGGTCACCAAAATGACCTTTAGAGTGTTCTAATGCTCTTTTTATGGGATTTCCCAAAGTCACGTAAGTAGATGTCTTTTAAAACTATAGTTGTCAACTTTATAAACAAGTAACACCGTGAAATACTAAAGTTGACAACTACCATTTATTATGGAAAATTTAAAAATACAGTAATGTAGTCGACCTAAGTGCTAGGTTTATATTTTTTTTATATTCATTAGTGTATAAGTCACTGTAACTATTCTGCTTCTCTAATTTTAGTAAAAGAAAAAATAGTACTGAAATAGTTCAGTTTAAATGTTTGGAATGAAAACTACTGGTTAAAGATTAGATTTAGATGTGTTATACTGTATTATAATGTATTTAAAGCTCACTAGAGCACACTACAAAAAAGGGAAGCTAAAAACGACTATCTAAAAAAATATTACTACACGTGAAAAGAGAAAGGGATATTGTTTTGGACTTAAAATAAATTTGCATTCAGTATTCATAGTTTTATTTCAGTTTAATTGATTGTATTTTAAATTTCAATGTTCTCATTTTTGTAATTACTAATTCACTGGTGAAGTGGTTAGCACGTATGCTTCACAATTCTGAGATCAACGGTTGAATCTGTTCCGCTCCTGTGGGGAGTTTGCATGTTCCTTTTGTGTAGGTTTTCTCTGGGTACTACAGTTATCTCCCACATCCCATTCCCACATGATAATCTCATTCAGCATGAATGAATGGTTGTCCGTCCCTGTGGCTGGCGACCAATTCAGGGTGGCCCCGCCTACTGCGCATAATTGGGATGAAAGACGACTGAATGAATGAATGAATTCAGAGAGTCTTACTATTTATTATACAATGAATTATACTTAAGGGTTGATTCATTTAGTTATATTGTGCACTTGTTTCCTGGAAATGGTAATGACGTATAAATACTTTGTTACAGTACTAAGTGGTGCTGCAAAGACTAATTGACGAATTATGGATTATTGAATGAATCAACACTATTTTGATAATCAGTCATTGTTTGCAGGTATTGTGCACCTAAAACATGTCCAAATTATCTTTAGTAAATATTCTTGGGTTTCTATTTCTCATTCAGATTATGAGATAATACATCTTAAAACCATGTACAGGTGAGGTCCATAACAGAGAATAATTCCACTTTTTTCTTCAAGCTATGTTTTGCTAGCTCTTCACAACCCGATATCTTCATCTTACGTTAATAAATGAGGAAAACAATTTAGTGTGTCGTGACCTTGTAGCGCCTTATCAAAATGGCATTGTATATCATGAACACTAAAAATTCCTTCATGTTACTTTTTAACTTCTACTTAATTGCACAATTGAATCGGTTGACTTTAGTTAGTGAGAGCCTTCAATCAACAGTTATTACCAAGCACTGATGATATAAATTGTGCTAAGATTGTAACATTCCATATTGACCTGGGCATGCAATAACATGATGTGGGTGTGGTTTCCCTGGATACAGATCTCCATGTCAGGTAATGTTGGGCAATGGGACGAAGGGAGGGAGGAAAGGAAGGAAGCAAGGAAGGGAACTGGACTGGCCACTCATTCCTATGTTAAGAAGTTGCCAGCTTCAATTAAAACAGCCTATTGTTCTTTTATTACCACCATTTGGCAGCGATAAAAGCATACAAAAAAATGGCACAATTTAGGCGTCTATTTGCTTCATCCTGACTTTTATAAGCGTGTTGTTGATTCCATATTTTTTTTTAGCAGGAAATGACATTGAATTATGAAGTGTTTTTGCTTCTCTCGTTTCCTGTGACTGTCAACTTCTAAGATGTGGGCTTCCTCTCTTTCGCACAATGCAAATGTCAAAGGGTCATCATGCTAATTGCACTCTCGGTGCTTCCATCTCAGCTTTTTGGAAAACACCGCTCTTGTTGACACCATGTTCGAGGAGTTGTGCTGTGAGAAAACCAGTTTGACTTCATTTTGAGCACTTTCAAAACACAGTGACACTTTCTGTTAAAAGGTGTAGCCGTCAATTGAAAGTCCCAAGAAATATTGACCATGTCGAAGTGAAAATGACTGCACAAATGTGTAATTTTACATGTAGAAAAAAAAATTACCATTTCAGAGTTATTTCATCCAAAACAATGCGTTGGGGAATGGGCATTTTTTTTGCAGTTCTGGTTTCTCAACCAAAATCATGCCTAGCTTTCCATTCCTTCACTAGATTGTGTGCGGTCGATTGGTCGCCGGTCTTTTGGTCGCCGACTTTTGGTCGCGGTCTTTTGGTCGCCCCGACCGCGACAACGGGCGGCCAAAAGACCGGCGACCAAAAGACCGACGACCAAAAGACCGGCGACAAAACAAGGTGAAACAACACGGTCTACGCATCAATAAAAGCCAACAATGGCCATGAGCAGTTTCACTGAGCCGACGTGTGAGTGAGTGTATAAGAGTTTGTATGTACATGCGTTGTCCCTTTAAGAAGCGACACAGTCAGGGTCTTAACAAGTTCTCCAACAAAAAACAATAAAAGTCCGGGAAATTTGGAGCTTTTCTTTAGCCTAATAATGACTAGGGCATTAAATATGACTAAATAGTAATTCGCAGTTTGTATTTAGGGAATTTGAGCAACGATTTAAATGGTAATTATCACTTACCTTCCGGGCGACCAAAAGACCGGCGACCAATCGATCGTGTATGCACTATATAGTACGTGTTGACAGAATGGCAAAACGATCAAATTTCAACAGCGGAATCGAAAGTCCACAGATAGCATGTTAGCAAAAATCTGCAACTCGTTATGGTTTTGACTGTCTTGACTTTTATTTGTGGGCGAGATGAAGGCTGTTCAGAAAAAAATACTAATTACGATGTACTTATTAATGCTTTTCTGTCCCTTTTTTATGATGCATTTGTGGAAAAAATGTAAAATGCTATCATTTTAAAGTCACTTGCGATAGTATTTTAGAGCACCCTTAAATGAAGTGTAAAATTGTTGTTTTCAATTTTCTTAGTTCTGAGATCAGTGCATTTTGCATTTTCTCTCCGTTCGTGTGTAGGTTTTCTACGGGTACTCCCCTTCCCTCTCACATCCTAACAAATCGTGCATAGCAGGCTAATTGATTGAATCAGAATTGTCAATAGGTATGAATGGTTGTTTGTTTGACTGCCCTGCGATTGGCTGGTAAGTGTCGTGCTTGTCGCCAGCTGGTATAGGCTCCACAGCACCCCCGCAACCCTTGCGAGGCATGAAAAATGAATGAGGGCATTGCTTTCAATTCATTTTAGCAACTTCTTTAGACTCCGCAATTGGAATGTGCACTTAATGCCCCTATTTTAATTTGAAAATTCTGCCTTATTGTGCACCTCAACACAATAAATGTACAGTAATCCCTCAATTATCGCTATCGCGAATTCACTACTTGATTTTTTTTCCCCGCTATATAATTATATAAAGTTCATAAGAATGGGAAAATCCACGCTGAAACTCCTAAGCAGAAACCACTTTTGCTATTCGGACTGAAGAAGGAAAAAAAAAGTTATAAACGGGTTGACCCTACTTTGCAATTTTTCGATTATCGCGGCCACGTCTAGTCTACATTAACCGCGATATTCGAGGGATCACTGTATACTCCCTTTCAGGTTTGGATTGAAATTTGTGGCTATGTTGCTTATGTGTGTTTGCATCCCGATTGTGTGTGTTGTGACAGCAGAATGGGAAAAGCCGATTACAGGAGGCCCAGGAGGATGTGGAGGAGGTAAAGGGCATCATGCTGGAGAATATGAACAAGGCGGAGGAGCGATCTGGAAAACTGGTTGACCTGGAAGACAGAGCTGATGAGCTGTTAAGAAAGGTTGGCAGGCACATTGCAAAAAAGTCCTCCTCGTTCATCTTTCTTCTCCAATTTTCTCTTCTCCGGCCTAATGAGCTACTTCCAGAGGCATCCACACATCCAAAACAGACATGTCAAATTGATTATTTATAAATAAACCTTAGGTGGAGCTGGAGAGGAAAACAAAT
The DNA here is from genome assembly GCF_051989625.1 of Stigmatopora argus. Classification (NCBI taxonomy): domain Eukaryota; kingdom Metazoa; phylum Chordata; class Actinopteri; order Syngnathiformes; family Syngnathidae; genus Stigmatopora; species Stigmatopora argus. Next base: position 6,308,822 of record NC_135391.1, on the reverse strand, counting down.
GTACAATTTACATCCTGATTGTGTTTTATGGTGCTATTTTTGGAGCGGTATTTCCTTTTGTTTCCTAAGATGAATGAAGTAAGCGGGTGTCCCTGGGTATAACCGAGCGACTTCAGGACATGCCATGAGGCCAGTGTTTGTCCGGGGGTCAACGTGGGGGTCACGCCGTTCCCACATCGCCCTGATGGACGGTGTTATGTCACTATATAGGACAGGGAAGATCAAGTTTTAGTTTAAAGCTTCTTTTGGATCACATCTACATATAAGATATCTTTGCTCCTGGGGTTCAAGTTAGTTTTTCTAAACTCCCTTTTTGAGTGGTTCCAATTTCTCTTGTTTATGAGTCATATTGCCTTACAATAATCATAGAACCTGAACGTGTTCCAACAAGTGAGTGTTTTTAATAGTGCTGTCAATAGTCATAAATCAATACATTACTTAAGGGGATTGATTTTTTTGAATGGCGGTTATTTTACAGCAAGTACAAACATAAAAGAATACTTGTTTGAAGCCGGTTTTGATATCCAGCCCAACTTGTACGCTTACGCAACAGTTCCAGCACTAATTGTTCATTCCTCATGGTGAATCAAATGCAGAATAACTAATAACATTGCTGCATTTGGTTTTTTTCTTCTTCCACAGAGTAAAACCTTTGAAAAGAAATCCAACCAAGTAAAGGAAAAAACAAGATGGAAGAATAAGAAGATGAAAATAGTTTTAATTGGAGTCGCAGTCGTCGTGGCCCTCGTCGTAATTGGACTCATCATCTTTTTCACTGCAACATAACAAAGTTAGGAAGTCAAATTTTGGGACTGTACAACCTCTTAAAAAGAAAGAAAAAGATCCAGGAACATTTTTGCCTGGGTAGTGAAATCTGAATTTCGTTATATTTATGGGACTATTTTTCAGTCTCACCCTTTTGTGTGAGATTATGGTACCTTTAATAGCTGCTTTTTTTCATTTTTTTTTTTCCATCCAGCCCACATAGGAAAGATATTTCTTTTGTGTGTGTGTGTGTTTTTTTTTTACTTTGCCACTTAATCGGTCAATTTTCACAGTTTGTTATAGACCTGACTGAATTGTCCACATCTATGAATGAAATATTTCTGTTTTCAACACGTTTTACTGAGATTTTAGTAATTTATCGTGTAAATCGCTGTATGAATTATTGATACCGATTCTAGCACTGTTTAGTTTTTCTTTTCCCCCCAAATTGTGCTCATTTGGGAATTTTGAGAAGTTAAGTCACACTTTTGCAGCGCCCCCTGCTTGTTGATAATCATTCTACAAATTCTACAGGGATTGGCGTCATTTTTTTCGGAATAAAACGAGACTAGCTATAACTGCTGCTCACAGCACAAAGCATTTAGGAGAAATTTGTTTTTGTTTTTACAACTGCATACATCATTTAAAAACAAAGTAGTTTTATCTGCATCTTTGATGTTCATTATGTAAGAATAAATTGTGATTTGTGCTGAAGCAAGACAAGATATTCACTCCATACCTGGCCTTGTATTTGAATAAAAAAAGTATTTTTAAATATTAACTCAAGGGATAGTGAATCAGAATGTGTTTTCCTTCAAAAAGTAAATAAAGTACCGTAAAAGATGCCTGGAATAAAATAGGCGTGCCTCACGCTGTTTCAAAAACCAATCAGCTTGCAGAAGAGCGTGTCCTGCATCCAATCGTATTTTAGCAGGGCCCATCTCATGGAGTCGTCACCCGGAAATGACGTATTAAGTGCTTCCGGGGGTAGGACCGGCAACATGGCAGCCGACATGCAGGTATGTGTGGCTGACTTGCTGTCTTTACGCGACACCATTTTCTGATTACGAAATTGTATAAAGTAGTTAATTCTCTATATTTGACGTTTTCCCGATGTTTTGAACGATCCTTTGACTGATGTGTTACTACTCAATATGAGACACGTTGACAGTTAGCCTAATTGCTAATCGCTAAGTGCTACGTTGCCTGTGAGTGCCTTAAATCAACATCTGTTTTTGTGAATAACAATGGGAAAGCAATGCCAACATCGGTAACTTTTTTTAAATAAAATGGCGGTGGAGATAATCAATTATTAGTTGAGGATAATGATTTCTATTCATTAGGAAGTAAACACGAGTTAACGGATTTTGGCTTCACAGACTTAAAATCTTACGCCCAGATGAAAAATGGCTAGAATTTTCATTTATGCAATTCGGATTTTATTGAGGGTTTAAGCAGAACTACGATCAGAAAATGCATGATGAGGGACTGACAAAAAGGAATGTAACGAAAACAGCTAAACTGAAAAAAATATTTATAATCTGATTGTTTTATTACAACTTGCAATATATAAATGTATACTAGTATCGATAATAAATTCGTTATAAAATTGAAATTCCCAATGAAACTCCTACAAACACAATTTATCTGATAATACAAATATTTGGAATGCAGGTTTCCGAGACGCTGAAGAAATTTGCTTTAAAAGTGACTACAGCCAGTGTGAAAGAGCGCAAGGAGATTTTCGGAGAGCTAAAACAATGTTTAAAGGGCAAAGGTGAGTCGGGGGCAGATATTTTTAGTGTAATTTTTGGGGGGGGATTCCTTTAAAAATCAGATCCACTTTCCCTTCATACCTTGTTGTTTTGGCTGCTATTTATTTTAGAGTTACCAGAGCCTGCCATCAAAGGCCTTTGCAAGCTCTTCTGCCTGACCCCTCACAGATACAGGTATGGTTAAAAAAAAACAAAAAAACAGCTGCATACTCCTTTTGATGTATCCTATCATTTTCCTATTAAGAGCCAATGTTGGTATTTTTCAGGGATGCTGCATCTCGCAGAGAAATTCTCTCTGCCATTGCACAGTTGGCTGAACGCCAGCCTGACGTTCTGGTGATGAGCCTTCTCCACTGCCTTCTCAACAGTGGATTTGTCAATAAAAATGGAGAGCCAGGGTGTGTATTTTTAATTACTTTATTTTCCAGAATAGCAGACTTTTTTATTATAGTTTGGAGGGCCGGCAACTAATACTCAAGCGCAATTGTTATTTTTATTTATTTCTATTTTTTTTATATACCGTATTTTCACGACTATTCGGCGCATCATATTTTTAGCCGCAGTGTCAATAACGAGTGCTATTTCTGTATTTTACACACACCCACACACACACACACACACACACACACACACCCACACACACACACACCCACACACACACACACACACACACACACACACACAAAGGACGCACCGTTCTTTTAGACACAGCCAGGCATGGCATATATATATGTATATATATTATTTATGGATGATTATTGAACCGTAATAGCGCTGTCTACGGAAGCAGCCCCAGACGCTATTTCCGGTGCGCAGTGACTGCTGGGATATATAGTCCTTTTGTCAATACACCCAGGTTGACGGCTGTGATAACTTTGCACTAATAGTATCAATATACCACAACGGAAAACACACTAATTTGGTGCTACATGCACCAAATGCACGCTAAAACACATTTTTAAAAAGGCAACGGAAGCAAGACTGAGTTCGGTTGTACGTTATTTAGCCATTTTACAATGTACTCGCGTCATCATCACCCACAAAACCATCAAAGTCCTCATTATCTGTGTCCGAATTGAACAATTGTCCATCGAAAATGCTGAGTTTAATACGTTCGTCCAGGCAGCCACAATCCATTCGCAAATAGTAGCTAGCTAGTAGCTAGCGTAACTATTCCAAGGCTGTCTTCCATGGTTCGCAACTGTGTTGATGCTGATCGCCAGGCCACAATCCATTCGCAAATAGTAGCTAGCTAGTGTTGATGCCGACCGCCAGGTCACAATCCATTGGGTGTATTGACAAAAAAAACTATATATCCCAGCAGTCACTGCGCAGTACTTTATCTACGGGAAAATAGTAGAGTCGAGGGGCTGCTTGCCGTAGTTGTCCTATCGACTGATTTATTTTATTTTATCGTGATAACAACTTTAGTATTGGTCCATATATAAAGCGCACTGGATTAACTGGATTATAAGGCGCCCTGTCTATTTTGGAGAAAATTTAAGACTTATGTGCGCCTTATAGTCGTGAAAATACGGTATATATACAATGACCACCGACACCTTGTCCTGGTCCTATTTAAGGCTATAGTTATCTGAAATACTGTTATGTTAACAGATGGCTAATTACCGTGTTGTTGTCCATTTTGCTATTGTTACTTTAACGAATGTCTCTTCTTGGTTTTAAAAATAAATATATAAATAAAAATTACACAGACAAAAATGTGCATAATTTATATGTTTTTCCCTCTTCAATGTCCCTCTTATAGTCCGCTTGTATTTTTCAGGAAAAGCACAGGCTCGGCTGCCTTCATTGGCCTGTCTTGGACCTCCCTTTTAGTCCCCTCTGTCTTTTCTTCTCCCGAGAAAAGACAAGGACCAGCCTGGAATAAAATGGTTAGTATGTAGAAAAACATCATTTTTATTTTGACAAATTGTATACAATTTAATCACATATTGCCCATAGGAGTAAATTTCAGACCCAAATACACATTCGCAAATTCTAAATAGGTAATAACTCAAGAAGAAATAAAGCATGAATATCAAACATGCATGAAATGTTTGTAATATGAAAGACATTCAAATATAATGTCAATTAAAACTCATAGAAACTAACTTTATTTAAATAGTCTGCGTGCGACATGACTTATTTGAGAATTATACACTAATCACAAAAAGTTTATTTTAACCAATTAATGTCTCCTAACTTACTGCTAACATACATTGTGAAACACCAAAGACCTTTTTTTAAGTAGAACAAAACGTGCAGTACAAAAGACCATGAACCAGCTGGTAGTGCCTGTAATACCTCAGTAGGCCAAGTAGTGAGTCAATGGACAGCACAAGTTTATTATGATATATGGATAAGTATTGAATTACCAGGCACAAATTCTCCTCTTGAGTTGTTTTGGCTGTTCACCCAGGTTCAGGTTCAGAGTTTGCTCGTGGCGGAAGTTGTGGGTGGAGCCAAATCCACTGCTCAAAAGTCAAGCCTGAAGAATCTGACTCATCTTTGTGAGGAAGTGAGTTCAATGACATCCAACGATGTGTACGCCCAGAGCATTTGGAGTGGTCTGATATTTGGCTTCTTTCCCAGAATCCGGGTTTAGTTGATCAGTACATCAGCGCCCTGTTGAGTCTGGAGCCAAGCCCTACAACGTTGGCCATGTTGGGTGTCTGTTTAGACTTCTGCACAGCTCAGAAGGACAAAGCCGCAATTGAAAAGCATAAGGTCAGTTGTTTGGATCATGATCTGAATTGACAATTCCACTTATATGCTTATACTTTGCTAGATAAAAAAAAAAAACTAAATTTGGACTCTTTTCTGTTTATTCTAGAAAGCGATGTTAGAGCTCTACATAAAGTCGGTGCTTATGAGCAAGACTAAAGCACATCAGCATATTCTGGACAAAAGTGGCTCCCTGCTCCGCCACGTCTCTCATTCGGAGTTTCAGGAGCTGCTTCTTCCTACCATGCAAAAGACAATGCTGCGAAGTCCAGAAAATGCCATGCGGGGTGAGATGAGTTTTTTTGGTGTTATCTTATTAATTGATAACATTTCGCTCAATTCCTGATGGACTGTCTCTAAATGAACCTCTCCCCAGCAATTTCCTGCTTGCTGTCAGCACTGACTATCGACCTTAGTCAGTACGCCATGGATATTGGAAAGACTATAGCAAGTAAGGGGTTTTAAAACGTTTTGAAGCGTGTACAGTGGTACCTCGACATACGATCTTAATCCGTTCCGACTGAGATCGTATGTCGAGCTTTTCGTAACTCGAGCGGACGTTTCCCGTGGAAATGAACTAAAAACAAATTAATTCGTTCCAACCCTCTGAAAAAACACCAAAAACAGGATATTGGATTGGAAAAAATGTTTTATTTCTTCTAATTCGCCATCTATTAACAAAGTAACACATAACTAGTGGTTTAATAGTAATAAAATGTGTTTAATAGAAGTCAAATTAGACGTGTTTCGCGGAGGGTAGAGACAGCGACATACACGGAGGCGGGGGGTGTTCGGGGGGCTTTATCCACGGCAACAACGCACTCATAAACGAACAAACAAATTTAAATTAACTTGGATTAATATATACAGACACTCAAACATACGTTTAATGTAACTTTACACAAAACTGAATTCTAATTTTGTTTTTGTTTTTTTTACCTTCGTTCTGGGCGGGTTAGCTGTTTGCCACGCCTCCACCCTCACGTTCGCTATCGATGGGCGGTTTGCTGTTGTATTCCCTTCAAAATATTCCGAAAATGATGCACACAAATCAAAATATTCCGAAAATGAAGCACACAAATGTCCTCACAATAGGATAACGCATGACCACTTGCCAACGAGAAGTATTCTTGAATGAGCGATCGCGGGAGCTAGCAGGCTAAGGAAGGAATAACAGCGTACCCACGTATTATTTGTGGGTAATGAAGTTTTATTCTGAGAAAGGGTGCCATTGCCTATCGGTGTTGTGTGCACGAGTATACTTCATTACCCAGAAATCCCTCTTTTTGCCAGGGCATGCGCGTTGTACGTTTGCTGGTCGTTGCTAGGAGAAACTCGTCTGTATAAATTGTTCAGTGCTCGTAGATATCTGTTATAGAGGAAAGAGATGCGGCAAAAAAAGACAGTGCGCTACAATGATAAACAGCCTCTGATGTCATGGCCACCTGGCTTGGTCGTATCTCGAAATTTTGATCGTATCTCGGGCGAATTATTCGATCGGAATTTTTATCGTACCTCTAGCATGTCGTAGGTCGAGGTACCACTGTATATTTTTCGCTCATTTTTCTGTTTGACGTATCAGAGCTGCCACAGGGGAAAAAAGGTTTAAGTTTATCTCTAGTAAATATTTTCATCTGCTTTAGGCCAACTGAAAGCCAACAATGGGCAGTTAACAGAGGAAGCAGTCCAGGCCTTGCAGAACTTGGCCCGACAGTGCAGCGATCCCAGTGCAGTGCAGGACATAGTCACGCATCTTTTCAAGATTCTTGGAGGTGAACTAGATATTTGCTATTAAGACAGTGCTTTATTTCATGTATGCTGTAATAGTGCAATATAAATGTTTGCAGGGTCTGAAGGAAAACTCACAGTTGTCACCCAAAAGATGAGTGTTTTGTCAGGTATGTTGTTCAACCATAAAAAGTTCCGTTGGTGGGATTAACCATCGGGTTGTAAATGTTTCTGATTTTTAGGCATTGGTAGCTGCAGTCATCATGCAGTGTCAGGAAGCTCAAACCAAACGCTGAGCTCTGCAGTCACAATGATGTTCGTCCCCTTTTTGCAACAGGAGGGTATGTGGGGATTTTTTTTCTACTCGTAAAATCATTAATTGACTTGATTTCAAAGTCTATCTCACTTTCTCATTCTTTCCCTTTTTTAATTTTACACACATCGTAGATTGTCACTCAAAATATCAAAACTATACTTGGACAGTGTGGAATTGTTTTGTATTGAATTTATTGTTAAATAAGTTGTCCTATAAATTTGAGTTTGGCACAAGGCCATTATGAATGACTATTGGGAGGAACATAAAGTTGTTCTGATTGAAAGTATACATAATTTCTGCTGGCCTAGATTGGATTGGATAACTTTATTCATCCCGTATTCGGGAAATTTCATTGTGACAGTAGCAGAGGGTGATTAGACAGAACAACAAAGCAAAAGAACAAAGTACAAAGCAAATCAAAGTAAATGGGATCATTAGATGAACAAAGATACTACGTTGGTACTATATAATTTTCAGATCAGTTGGGTGTTGAACCATTGCTCTCAGGATGTCACCCCCGTTGAAATGACATTTTTAATCCCTCCCAAATTTAGTTCACGAGGGCACCTTGGTGCACGGAGTGTCAGTGCTCTCTCAGTGGAGCAGTCGCCTTACCATTCAGATTCCGGGTGCTCTGTTAGAATGGTTCAAAAAGGCATTCACCCTCAAAACTTCCACCTCTCTGGTTCGCCACGCTTACATTCAGGCCATGTTGGGAGTCTTCAAAGGTCAGTTCACACCAGGGAAAATCGTGTTTATTATATTGATTGCGGTATCACCATTTCAGTCTTTTTATGAATCTTTCTTATTGTCCCTGCTTTCACTCATCTCGAAGGTGATACTCTGGAGCAGGCGTCAGACCTCGTACCTCTGTTGCTTCAAACTCTGGAAAAAGCTGCAGCACAAAGCTCCCATAATGGTTTGCTTTCTGAAGGCGTGGCGGCTTCGGTTCTTTTGAGTCGACTGTCCCAGCTCGAAACAATGACAGGTAATTATAACTATTATAGTTACCCGTGTGTCTTTTTCATAGGAAGGTTTATAAATACGGTACTCGGACGTTTCGTCGAAAGACGTTTGGTCGACCGGGCGTTTGGTCGACCGGACGTTTGGTCGCCGGGTTGTTACTGTTGAAACCAGCTCTCAAAATTATAATCATGAGAGAGAGAGAGAGTGAATTTAATATCTAAATATATAATATCAAAATATCAACAGTAAACTCTCTGTCATAATTTGACAGTGAGCGAACCCGGCGACCAAACGTCCGGTCGACCAAACGTCTTTCGACGAAACGTCCGGTCACGATAAATACTATGGCTGGAAGGTGAACTTGTTCGCTATTAATGGCAGTCAATGGGTTAAGAGTCGATATCCGTTTACTTCCCACAGAGGGAAAGTTATCCAGCTTTTGGAACTTGATCTTGGATGATAAGAAGCCACTTTTCACAACAGAAAAGTTTGTCGCCACGACCACTGAAGAAAGTGAGAAGACATTTTCTTATTAGTCAATGTCATGTAAATTTTACATGGAAAACATGTTTCTTTTATTGTTGTATTTTTTATTTTTTAGCTCAGCTGACTGTACTGCTTCTCTGCGAAAGACTTTTCTTGGATCATGCTCACCGGCTTAACAACAACAAATCTCAGTAAGTTTTTAAATTTTGGGGGGTAAATTTCTATGTATGTGTGTCCTTGATTTTAAGTCTTGTATGTCCTAATCATTTTGAGATTCAAGGGTGAGTCTTTTAATGTTTTTAACATGAGACTTAGGCATCAGTAGTGACTACCTTTCAATTATTGATATCATCAATGATTCTGACATTAACAAACACTTAAAAAAAAAAGATCATTAAGTCTTTGCTGCATGTAATTGCTCCTGCAGGATGTACCACAGTGCCACTGTGGCGGTGCTGTTGTCTCAGAGCTGGCGTGTTAGGAAGCGGGCAAAACAGACCGTCAGGAAGCTTCTCTCCTCCTTGGGTGGTTCCAACCTTGCTCACGGCCTTCTAGGGGAACTCCGAGCCGTCATCAACAAACACAAAGTGCGAGGCAAAATGTGAAAACTTTGTTTCAGCGTCTGGAAAAGGGTGACATTCTGGCGGTTGTGTTTTGTCAGGTTATGCCCCAGGATGCCTTGGTGTTGGATTCTGGAGAGCCGAGTGAACTTGGTCGCAACTACACGCGCCCGTGTGTGCTGCTGAATGCGCTGCATGTCATTTGCGCCTCGGCCAGTCAATGGAATGATCCAAATGAATCCGAAAACTTGGCCATGAAAATCCTCGTTATTGCTCATCATCCATCATTAGGTACAGGAGGGAGAACTTTTGGATTATTTAAACTGCTGCGCTCTTGGCAATGCTCTCCCGCTTGCTAATTTTCTTGTTTTACATCCCATTTTGTTTTATATTCACCCTTTGTAAGTTGAGGTTCGGAGCGGTTTGTGGCCTTTCCTTCTCTCCACCATGAACATAAAAGCTGAAGAATTAATTGAAAAGAATCTGGAGGCTATTCTGCCGCATCTGTTGGAGGTCAACACTGATAACGAGGTAAATCTTTAATATTGTTATTAAGGCCTGTAAGAAAAGAAATGAAGTCAATGTTTTTTTGTCTGAGAATTTTTTATTTCAACCCATTAGGCAGGAAAACTACAAATCCAAAAGTGAATGTAGTACAAGTTAAAAATGAATCTACAGAAAGCAAACTTTCTCACGTGTATAATACAGATATAAAAATATCATAAATCATTGAACCGTCAAAATACCTCATCTTGACAATACATGCAGCTAGTTGATATTTTGTACTGCATTGGAAAAATTCGATTTATTAAATTGATATTTTTATGAATATCATACAAATGATATATTGTATTCTATCTCAACTCAAATTCCACCATTTTTTGGTTTCTTATTACAAACATCCATCTGATTTTCCTCTTTTGACTTTAATTAATGTGTCATTTGCTCGGATATGTTTGCCCCAAATTTCATAAATAATAAATTCCCATTTCTAAACTCTAACCCAGGGGTCCCAGACTCGGGTTGGTTCGCGGGCCGCGTTAACGTCAACTCGATTTCATGTGGGCCGGACCATTTTAGATATAATACTTAGATTTTTTTAATAAATGGATTAAAAGAACTGGATTAAAATCGCTGAATATTCAGTTTTTTATAGCTCTAACACAATGTTTATTTTAGCTTTTTTAAAATATATTTTTAGATTTTACAAAATGATTTTTGAACTAAAAACACAGAAAAAAATTGATTAAAAAATTACAATTATTGATTTAAAAGGGGGAAAATCAGGACATTTAATATACATCTACTCTTCATTTTAATTTGATCCTAAAACAGAAAGTCGGCACTCATGATTTACTTTCCCGGGCCACACAAAATGATGCGGCGGCCCAGATTTTGCCCCTGGGCCGCCACTTAGACACATGTGCTCTAACCCTAGCGGAATTGTCTCATTTTTCTACAGGCAGTGAGAAATGCTGCGGGTGCCCTCTGTGCACTCTCCCCTGACAAACTGTTACCACGCATAATCAGTCACATAACAAAGGAGCTTTCCCAGCCTGCTTTGCATACTGTCACCAAGGAGGAGTGCGCTATCATGTTGACACCTGAGGGTGAACTTTATGACAACTCCATCATTCAGAGGTAAAATAAATGTTCCTGTCGGTCTTTCATGTCATTTGCCCATGATGTTTAACACATCTACATTGTTCAACTGCTCTTTTCTCAGTGCACTCAAAGAACACGGCAAGAAGGGCAATATCAAGAAAGAGAACAAGGCCTATTCCTACAAAGAACAGATATTTGAACTTGAGTTACAGGAGGTAATTTAAAAAATGTTCTTTTGAATATAGCAGATGTATTTGAAATTTAACTTGCTTTCACAGGAAATCAAAAAGAAAAGAGGCATCAAGGATGAAGTGCAGCTCACCAGCAAACAGAAGGAAATGATTGAGATGCAACGCGAGAAGGAGGAATCTATTCGCAAAAGACTTCGAGGGGTAATGAAGAAAACATCTTTCTCGGATAATATCTTTTTTCCACCCCTACCATTCAACTATTGGACTGGTAATGTGGTTCTTATTTTTCCCAGCTCGATGTCAAGCTACAAAGTGTGATGGGTCTTCTAGCAGCTGTTGTCAAAGAGAGACCAGGACAGATTTCTAGAGAGCTACCGTCGGTCCTCCAGGTTCTCTTGCCCCTTTTGCATTCGCCTTTGGCGGCTCCACGTATTCAGCAGATTTTCTTGGACATCGGACTGTTCCTCCTACCCCAACACCTCCATCATCTCGGTACCTAACCTGTTTGTTTTATCTTATACATCCGCAATCGTCAGTTTGACATGCAGATGTTCATTTCAAACCGATAGTAGACTTGAATAGATTTCTGTTTTCCAGGTGCTCTCGTGGGACATGTCACTTTACGGTTGCTGAAGCCCGAGTGTTCCTTGGATGCGGCCTGGGAGCAGGAGGATCTGGACAAGGCAGTGGACCGTACTGTGCAACTCTTGCATAACTACACTGTCCCTCAGAGAGAGGGCAAGACAAGTGGTACGGACAGGCAGGAGCATCATCTGTCAAATGATTTTTAGTATATTACTTATTAACGGTGTCCTTATCTCATAGTCGGTATTGGTTTAAGATACTGCAATTTTTTGGAGTATCTGATTTAGCCTCAAGATCGGATCCGATCCAGCAGTTGCATGTGTTATCAGTGCAATGGCAACTGCAGGCAATGAGTTAAATACAGTGATGTTAAAATAAATAAATCAACCTAAACTGTTTGGGGACCATCATCTCAGGGCATTTATTTTTTTATTCGTTTTCATGTTATTGATGAATAGATACAAAAGATAAAAATGACAAATTATATTTTGTTACTATTACTATTTAGACATTTTAACTGTTTATTTTATATTTTATATGACCATGGGGTGTTTGACAAGAGAAAAATGGCCCATTATGGATACCCAAGATGGCTGTTTCTTGTAAAATGAACTCACCAGGACACAATGATTTTGGCATTTCCTTTTTTGGTGTTGATTGCATTATTTTTGTTTTTTCCAGGTGTGACCCCACTATCTGCCCCTGCCTTTTGCTTCTGCTTTCCTTTCCTCAACGCCATACTCAAGCAATCCTCGGGCAGTACAGAGGAGACCGAGAGTTTAATGACTAGATCTTTGCAAGTCATCCATGAGCACTGTAAGCTTCGTACTCAGACAGATGAGGCGATTATCATAGATGAGGTACAGTTTGCTTTTCATACTTAAGTCCCATCCGTTATTCACTCAGGCCCTTCTGATGAATAAATGTATGTCATTATTTTTTCTGTCATCCTTTCAGAATGGCCCTGAGCTGCTTCCTCGTGTCAGCATGCTACTGCTACTGACCAGAATTATTTCCACAGCCACGCCTAGACTTCAGGTGACTTTCCCAATTCCAGCATTTTCATGCCAGATCCAATATAATACTGTACTGATACAGTTTTTGGGTTATAAGAACCAAAAGCAAGTCATGATCTGGATCTGCCTTTTACTCAAGTTGCCTTAATGTTTTCTGATTCTTGTGCAATGTGAGCAGTAGTTTTTTGTGCCATCCCCATTCAACTCTCGTCAGGTGTTGGCGTCTGAGTGTCTAACAGCGCTGTGTGGCAGTGCCGGAGGAGGTGAGGGCTGCACTGTAGCAGAGCAGCCAGAGATAGATGTCCTTCTCAACGCCCTTCTATCCCCTTGCTTCTCTGTCCGTGACGCTGCTCTGAGAGTGAGTTTCTTCTACCTAAATGCCCTTTTTTTAGCCATTCCCAGAAAAGACACCAAGATTTGGGGGACAATATCAATGAATCAATTCAGTTGAGTTCTTCTGTGTGATCTTTTTTTCAACTCCGCGTACAGGGGTTGATAGAGATGGAGTTTGCTTTGCCGACAGACAGTACAGAGCAGACTGGCCTGAATTTGCTTCGTAGGCTCTGGGTCGCAAAGTTTGATGTCGAAGAGGAGGGACGAGCCTTTGCTGAGAAGTATGTGCTTTGTTTTCTTACTTTTTTTGATAAATGTCTTTTTCTGATTTAGAAGTACTTGGCAGAGAATTCGAGAGGCCATGTTGCTTTTTGTTCAATAAGTTCAGTATTATTTTCAATGAAGAATTTGTCATTTTTGCTGCTCTTAGACTCTGGCAGTCTCTTGATCTGGAGTTGGTTCCAGAGCTTTGCTCCCTGCTGATTGGAGACATCACTCACCATGAAGGCGCTGTTCGTTCTGCTGCGGCCGAGGCACTGTCAAGTGCAGTCTCTCAGTATAAGGAACAATCTGCTTCAGTCCTTGGACAACTAATTGAACTCTACCACCAAAAACTTTATGTAAGACCCAACGCTATATCCGTTGTTAAGTCACGGGTGTTAAACGCAATGCCAGGTATTGCCCCACACATCATTTCCATTAGATGCTTTGACTTTATGTTTGGTAGATATTATAAACTACAATGTGGTCTAAGCGGTTTATTAGTAAATGCTTTTTAACAAGTAAACAATCTTATTGTCAACTTTCATTGAAGAGACCACCTCCTGTGCTGGACACCTTGGGAAGGGTCATTTCGGAATCGCCACCAGATCAATGGGAAGCAAGGTAAGAGAGAAGAAGAAGAAAAAACATACATCATTGTATTACTCCAATGTGAAAAGTCCAACTCACGTTCATGCAATTTGCACTTTTTATTTTTTCCCACTGTAGGTGTGGCATTGCACTAACTCTGAACAAGCTATCCCAGTATTTGGACGAATCCCAGGTGACTCCCCTCTTCCTCTTCTTTGTTCCCGATGCTCTGAACGACCGTCACACGGACGTGCGGCGTTGCATGTTGGAGGCAGCCCTATCAGCCCTCAACACTCACGGAAAGGTGGGATTTGCATTTCATTTCACTATTTCCTCACACATAAACTGCAGAAAATAAAAGTTATTACAGTAATCCCTCGAATATTGCGGTTAATGTAGACCAGATACGGCCGCGATAATCGAAAAATAGTAAAGTAGAGTCACCACTATTATGACTACATTTTTTTTTCTTCTTGAGTGCTGAGTCCGAGTAGCAAGAATGGCTTCCGCTTACAAGTTTCAGCATGGATTTTAACATTTTTAGGAATTTAAAAGAAATATATAATTTTTTTTTCTTTAGTGCTGAGTCCTAGTAGCAATTTAGCTTGCAGATTTTAGCGTGGATTTTCACGTTTTTATGAACTTAAATTATTATCATTATTTTTAATAATAGCAGAAAAAAATCGTGAAGAAGTGAATTTGCAATAAGTGAATTCACGATAATCGGGGGGAGACTACTAGGCATGCTAACTAATGATTTTAAGTGGCTGTAAATCAAATGATTCCATTCTCTTAATTAGCCAGTCAATACTGTAAATGTGGCTTAACATCAAACAACTTAAAAAATAAAATGTTTAGGCTGTACTTAATACAATCAATGGTCTTTATTGAAATACTTTGAACGTCTATTTATGGTATCTGTTCCAGGACAATGTTAGCAGCCTGCTACCTGTGTTTGAGGAGTTCCTAAAAAATGCTCCCCAGGACGCAAGCTATGACTCTGTCCGTCAGAGTGTTGTCATTCTTATGGGCTCCTTGGCCAAACATTTGGACAAAAATGACCCTAAGGTCAAGCCTATTGTGGCCAAGCTTATCACAGCCCTTTCTACGCCATCTCAGCAGGTAAGAAACCACAAAGTCAACATTTTCCTCAAGAAAATATTCATTCTGACATTGGTGTATAACGGCAATGTTTTTGTTGCCTTTTCCTCGTGTAGGTTCAAGAATCTGTGGCCAGTTGTTTACCACCACTAGTGCCTGCTATCAAAGAAGATGCTGCGGGGATCGTCCGGAATCTGCTGCAGCTGCTTCTAGAGAGTGACAAGTACGCTGAGAGGAAGGGCGCCGCCTATGGCTTGGCGGGCCTGGTCAAAGGACTTGGTATTCTGGCTCTCAAACAGCAGGAAATCATGGCAACGTTGACTGACGCCATTCAGGATAAGAAAAACTTAAGAAGAAGGGAAGGTGAGTTAAACAAGATAAACTGCTGTCTACTCATTGCAAATCAATGTGGTTCAAACTTTAAACAATAACTGCTTTTTATTTTATTGTATTATTTTAATATATATCTCTTTCAGGGGCACTTTTTGCTTTTGAGATGCTCTGCAACATGCTGGGCAAACTTTTTGAGCCCTATGTTGTCCATGTGTTGCCACATCTCCTGCTTTGCTTTGGAGATGGTAATCAGTATGTGAGAGAGGTGAGCAAGAAAATCAAATCTCACTCGTGCTTTTCTCCCAGAAGTCAACTCGACAATGCTAGGAACTTAAAGTGAATATTCCCTTGTCCCACTCCACTAGGCAGCTGATGACTGTGCTAAAGCAGTGATGAGAAACTTGAGTGCTCATGGAGTGAAATTAGTTCTTCCTTCTTTGCTGGTGGCCCTGGAAGAGGAGTCGTGGCGGACTAAAGCAGGTCTGCACAGATAACGCAACACAAACCAAGCCATGGTTCTATAAAAAGAAGACAATTTCACATATCTAATCGTCCCTGCCCTGCTTTTCTAGGCTCTGTCGAATTGCTCGGTGCCATGGCTTTCTGCGCACCAAAGCAGTTATCTTCTTGTCTACCAAGTATTGTTCCCAAATTGACTGAAGTGTTGACAGACTCCCACGTGAAGGTGCAGAAAGCTGGTCAACAGGCTCTCAGACTAATTGGTTCAGTCATCCGAAATCCTGAAATCCTTGGTAAGGTTTTAAAACAATGTCACATTTTGAGGGACTAAGTTTTTGGGCTACATATAAAGGGTTGATCACTGTGAACATTCTTTTCCCAGCTATAACTCCTATACTGCTGGATGCTCTTACTGATCCTTCCCGGAGAACCCAAACATGTCTTCAAACTCTTCTGGACACCAAATTTGTGCACTTCATTGATGCTCCTTCCCTCGCCCTTATCATGCCCATCGTCCAAAGAGCCTTCCAGGATCGTTCTACTGACACGCGCAAGATGGCCGCTCAAATTATTGGCAATATGTACTCCCTTACTGACCAGAAGGTAGGATTATTTCAAAATAAATCAGTCTGTGTATAATATTGTATTGAAGGGGTACTAATTCTGTGCTCTGTTATAGGATCTGTCACCATACCTGCCCAGTGTCATTCCTGGACTAAAGACTTCTTTGTTGGACCCTGTGCCCGAGGTGAGATCATTGGTAGACAAGTACAGTTGTGGTCATTGGTGTGTCTATCCCTCTGAGGCTGACGGTGTAGCTGCCTCTCTCCAGGTTCGGACGGTGTCCGCTAAAGCCCTGGGCGCAATGGTGAAAGGAATGGGCGAATCTTGCTTTGATGACCTTCTGCCGTGGCTCATGGAGACAATGGCCTCTGAGCAGAGCTCAGTAGATCGTTCCGGGGCTGCTCAAGGTCGCTAATATAGCTCATCATATCTGCTGTTTGTTAAAAAAAAAAAAAGACTGAAAATTCTGACCTCACATTTTCAATGTGTTCAGGACTGGCTGAAGTGATGGCTGGTCTTGGCGTTGAGAAGCTAGACAAATTGATGCCAGATGTGGTGCAAACTGCAAGTAAAGTGGACATAGCTTCCCATGTTAGAGATGGCTACATCATGATGTTCATCTACCTGCCTCTCACATTTGGAGACAAATTTACTCCTTATGTTGGGCCCATTATCCCCTGCATTCTGAAGGTATTTACTTTGCTGGTTTGACTCATACATTTGATCATTACATGTACCTATCCGAATTCACTCATTAAGGCAAAACAGAGTAACGCGGCCATTTGAGCATCTGCCCAAAAAATTGCCGCACAGTTGCTATCGTGAATGTCAATACAAATTCCAGTCCTTCGCACGTTATCGTAGAAAAGAGCGGCAGACGTTACAATTGTAAACTCGATGTTGGGGGTCACGAGTACCAAAATACTCACCAAAATGCATTTGCCGTTCTTATTTAATACATTATCCTGAAATTTCTGGTCTGATTTTCCAGGCACTAGCTGACGAAAATGAGTATGTACGAGACACAGCGTTACGAGCCGGTCAACGTATCATCAGCATGTATGCAGAGACTGCCATTGCACTCTTGCTTCCTGAGCTCGAGCAGGGCCTCTTTGACGACCTCTGGAGAATCAGGTAAGCAAGACTTGCCGTTTAGCTTGTTTCAGGTTGCCGTTGCTTCAATATCGACTTCATTGTGGATACGCGTTTGTGGTGTTTTACAGATTCAGTTCTGTCCAGTTGCTTGGAGATTTGTTGTTCCATATTTCCGGAGTGACCGGAAAGATGACCACAGAGACCGCATCGGAGGATGATAATTTTGGAACTGCTGCCTCAAATAGAGTAAAAATATTTAGTTTGAGCTCGTTTATTGTTTTGGATCAATTTTAACATGGAACTAATCTCAATTGTCTCCCTTTCCAGGCCATCATATCAGCTCTCGGGGATGAGCGGCGTAATCGTGTACTTTCTGGCCTTTATATGGGACGTTCAGACACCCAGCTGGTAGTTCGCCAGGCATCTCTTCATGTATGGAAGATAGTGGTGTCCAACACTCCACGAACCCTTCGAGAAATCCTCCCAACCCTGTTCAGTCTCCTACTCGGCTTCTTGGCTTCTACCTGCCCTGATAAGAGAACTGTACATACTATTTTTTTAATGTCATTTTGGCATGTCCCTCACTTTTGCACTTGTCCAGGGATTTATTTTTTTAATATATCTATGCGTCTCCAGATCGCTGCCCGGACTCTGGGTGACCTAGTGAGAAAGCTAGGTGAGAAGATTCTTCCAGAAATTATTCCCATCCTAGAGCAGGGTCTACGTTCTGACAAGAGCGATGAAAGACAGGGCGTGTGCATCGGTCTCAGTGAGATCATGAAGTCCACCAGCAAAGATGCGGTTAGTTAGATTAGAACTTTATTTCATCCCGTATTCGGGAAATTTCTTGTTCACAGCAGTCCTACGCGACACATATCCTTTTCGGTCAACCTGTTTGACTCCGTATTACTGTTCCATAGGTGCTGGTGTTCTCTGAGTCTCTGGTCCCCACAGTGAGGAAAGCTCTATGTGACCCTCTAGAAGAAGTCAGAGAGGCTGCAGCCAAAACCTTTGAGCAGCTTCATGTTACCATTGGTCACCAGGCACTTGATGACATTCTACCTATGCTGCTGAAACAGCTTGTGAGTCTCTAAAAAACAAAAAAAGTAAACATTCCAACCATTATTCCCAGTTAATTTTTTTTGAGATCATACCATGCTGTGCTAAATCTTTTACCAGGATGATGTGGACACAGCAGATTTTGCTTTAGATGGACTTAAGCAAGTGATGGCAGTGAAGAGTCGATCGGTGCTGCCCTATTTGGTGCCAAAGGTAAGCCATTGATGATGGTAGCAATCGCAACAAAAAATAAATAAATCAATTTTGTGGATCTTAGCTGACAGCTCCTCCTGTGAACACTCGTGTGTTGGCCTTCCTCTCTGCTGTGGCCGGTGATGCCTTGACTCGCCACCTCGGCGTTATTCTACCAGCCCTTCTTTCCTCACTTAAAGGAAAATTAGGAACAGAAGATGAAGCTCAGGTAATATCTCATCAGTAATGTATGTATATATGCGTTCTGAAAATCTGATTTTCAATGGGCAGGATGTGAAGGGCACAATAGATCATTTTTCTATGTCTGTTTATTTTTGCAATACTGATGCATGTTGTTGAATTTGCATTAGGAATTATGCAGTTGTCAAACCGTAATCCTCTCCGTGGACGATGAAGTGGGACAGCGCATCATCATAGATGATCTGTTGGAGGCAACTCGAAGCTCAGATTCCGGCCTCAGGCAGGCTGGCGTCACCATCCTCAATGCCTACTTTGCCCGCACACGCCTGGACTATAGTGCCCATACGCGCAACTTGCTGTCAGGCCTCATCCGCCTCCTCAGTGACACCAACACGGCCATTCTATTTCAAAGCTGGGACACTATCAATTCCATCACTAAGGTAGGTTCATGTCATCGAAGGATTGCAATATATAGTTTCTGGTTCCGGGCTCATACGTGGACTTTATTGTTTGTTTGTGCAAAGAAACTCGATGCAAGCAGCCAGCTGGCGCTGATTGATGATCTTCATCGAGACATTAGATCGGCTGTTGCAGATGCAAAGGGTCAATTCTTACCTGGTTTCTGTCTGCCCAAAAAGGTAAGGCTCATTCTCTTTGTTATCCTGAATCTGTAAATGTGATATATATACACTTTAGGGCTACCACAATTACACTCGACTATCAAATTGATTGACGACTGTTTTGTTAGTTGAGCAATCGTTTTTTTAGTTATCAAATGCTCTTTTAATAATTGAATAAAAAAAGACATTAGTTTTTTTTATTTTTGAATGCAAACTGCAAATATACTTTTATCCTTGAAATTTTAAACATCTTTGGTAAATTATTATTTTTTGTTTATTTGTATTGAAATTCCAATACAAAATGTACTTTATTCATTTTTAAAATTAATACAAGAAAAACAGTAAACATTCTACGAGTTCTATAGTCCTTGAATCATTTATCTCAACAACAAAATCAAGATATCTGATTTATTAAAAAAAAAAACAATTGGCGAGTAGTCGACTCTCCAAATAATCCATTGTGGAAGCCACTGCTATATAGACAGCCAAATGGTACACTATATACATTTTGTTCTCAAGCGTTTAACCTAAGCACACTAAATAACTTCTTCTTTTTGGCTATTAGGGCGTCACTTGCATTCTTCCTGTCCTGAGGGAAGGCGTCCTTACCGGCAGTCCCGAGCAAAAGGAAGAAGCCGCCAAAGCATTGGGTGGGGTCATTAAATTGACCTCCCCCGAGGCACTGCGGCTCTCCGTGGTCAACATCACCGGACCCCTTATTCGTATCTTGGGTGACCGCTTCGCTTGGACAGTGAAGACGGCTCTGCTGGAGACTCTTACTCTTCTGTTAGCAAAGGTCTGTTTTAAAGGTTCTCTTGGAATCGCCGCTTCACAGAGCTGAGTTGCAGAGCTCCATCTTGTTCCCTCTTGCAGGTGGGTATCGCGCTGAAGCCCTTCCTACCACAGCTGCAGACCACCTTCTTAAAGGCCCTACAAGACTCCAGTCGCGCAGTCCGGTTGAGGGCCGCTGAAGCTTTGGGCCAACTGGTTTCTATCCACAGCAAGGTCGACCCACTCTTCACAGAGCAACTCTCTGCCATTCGCAATGCTGAAGACTCCGGAGTCAGGTGTGTGCACTTATTGGCCAGTTGGAATGGAGACTAAAGTATTGATAACACTTTATGTGAACAGAGTCATTGATGCCAAGAAACCCAAATGATACTAGGATACAAATTTCCCAACGTCCCCACCAGATGGCATAGCTCCACTGTTTACACCTTATTTTGTAGAAAGTATACGACTAAACTAACCTTGCGTACAAGAAAAATTAAATAAAGTAGTCTTATAGCCAAAAACTAATGCTAAAAATGTCATTCTCCTTTTCCGAGATCAAATGGAATGAAGTTTTATCGCCGCCTTTGGCAGTAAAACATTATTAACTGCCGTTCCTTCTAGCTTTACTGATTTTTGGACACATTTTTAGTGTTTTTGTACATTTTTGTAAACAATATCCTAGAGTTCATATCAAAAACACATTATGGCAATTAACAAAAATAAGGGATATAACATGAGAAAACAAAAATCCTACAAACGAAGCATCTAGAATGCAACACTGCTTGGCATGGATGTTTTGTACATTAAAAATCCAATGAAAAGAAAAATACATTATGCATTTTGACAAGTCACTTGCTCTGTCATTGTAAACACAGGCAGTGTAAAAAATTATAATATGTCGAAACTATTCTACAAATATTTCCACTACATACAACCAAACGCCTCCCTGCTTTCTTACGCTTTTTCTGATATGAGGTATATTTTAGTCAATTTTATTGTCTTTTTCTCTCCATTCAAAGCAATTATCATTATGCGTTAAGCCAGCTAAGTGAATGTATGTTTTCCTCCAAAAGTTTGTTTTGGGAAGCTCTGCAGTCCTTTCACAGGAATTCCAACTCCTCTTTAAAATTTTGATTTACTGTATGATTATTTTTTTGGGTTGAATTATTCATCTTTATCTTACTTTGTCTTTAATAGGGAGACAATGCTACAAGCTCTAAGGTTCGTCATCCAAGGGGCCGGGTCCAAGGTGGATCCAAACATCCGCAAGAACATTACCACCACATTACTAGGCATGCTGGGACATGACGAGGTATGGCATTGGGAAGAGATAACTTGAGACATAAAACAAGCTTGAGAGCATTCATTTGATGTTGTGAAAAACATAAAAAGTAAATGTAGAAGCATTTTCGAACTGTTTAGTGGGTTTGGTCCTTTTTTGTCAGCATTGTGGTAAAGCGGAAGTCAGTGAGACGGGATGTGGTTTCCAACCAAGTTGATTTTAAGTCGCTTTGTCAGTAAATGTGGCAGCAGTATCTCATCCGCAAAGATTTGGGATTATGAAATTGAGGGTCCCTGTTAGGAGTTCCACTGCCAAC
This sequence comes from Stigmatopora argus, assembly GCF_051989625.1. Taxonomy (NCBI): domain Eukaryota; kingdom Metazoa; phylum Chordata; class Actinopteri; order Syngnathiformes; family Syngnathidae; genus Stigmatopora; species Stigmatopora argus. Next base: position 6,286,921 of record NC_135391.1, on the reverse strand, counting down.
ATTTAGTTTAGATTAGATAACTTTATTCATCCCGTATTCGGAAAATTTCATTGTCACAGTAGCAAGAGGGTGAGAATCCAGACACAGGAAAATACATTTTAGACATAAATAGATAGGTAATAAATAAGTTAATAAAGAAAGAAATATATAAATAAATTACTGAATAAATATGTAAATAAATAAATTTATAAATAAGCGTGTTGCTTATATATATATACATATACACACATATACATATATTGGTTTTAGTCTTATGGAATATACAAATGTACACGAGGTTTTCATACAACTTCCTTTTAAAGGACTTCTTTAGCATAATGCAATTTAACTCACTGGCTGCCATTCACCACACAGCATCTGTCAGAGCACTGAAACATGATTAATGCCAACCATCCCAGTTGAAATGGATTTGACATTTGTTGCTGTCGTTGATAGTGAATGAGTTCAAAGTCAATAGATTCTCAAGTCTTTCTGCTTGTCTGCTCTTTTTTTCGTTCTGCACATCCAGGATGCCACTCGAATGGCTTCTGCCGGCTGTATCGGTGAGCTCTGCCCATTTTTATCAGAGGAGGAGTTGAAGACTGTCTTGCTTCAGCACATCTTAGGTTAGTATGCGGCTGAACCCAGCGCTGCTGTGAATATTTATTCATTGTTTGGCTTCCACAGGGGGAAAAAATGTGATTTTGCCAATAGTGAGACACAAATTGGCAGGCGTTCACTTTGTTTTAGCTGGTGGTTCTTAAAAAATTTTTTTTAGGAAGTACATCAAATCGCAAATTCCTTTGGCCTCTAATAGTGGAAGAAATAATGTACATACCCCAAAAATGACATCTCTTAAGAGACCGCTTGGTGTTTTCGGTTATGCCCATTTGGCCTGCTTCTTCCGGAAAATATTGGATTGGCAAACTGTAATTGATTAATGCACTGTGGTTGATTAAAAAAAAATTGAATATGTAAATCACTTTTGCGTAGCACTCAAGACCATGTGTACCACTAGTGGTACACGAACCGGACCATTGGTTTAAAATGTTTCTACTTGAGGGAAAAATAGTTTTTTTGTCTGTATATTGTTTTTTTTTTCTCTTTTGCCTCAAAAGCAATATTGAAAACAATTAGCTGTTTCTCTGTTTTCAGCGGATATGTCAGGGGTGGATTGGATGGTACGACATGGACGTAGCTTGGCTTTAGCTACAGCTGTCAAATGCGCGCCCGAGAAACTCTGTGGCAAGCAATACCGCGACACAGTGACGGAGACTATTTTGACCAATGCTACTGCTGACAGGGTAAGCCAAATTTTAGAGTAATGGGGTCCGTGCGTTTTGGTTTCTGGTTGTAAATAATTCACCATTGAAAATGTGTTTAGAACAATGTTCTTTTTTGAAGGCTAGCCTACTTCCCACTTTTGTCCTCGCTTTAATGCTATGTATAGTTTGGAGCAACATTAATTATGCCAAATAAATGAATCATGATAAAAGAATACAGTGGTACGACAAAAATTTCGATCGAATAATTCGCTCGCGATATGATCAAAATTTTGAGATGCGACCAAGCCAGGTGGCCATGACATGAGGCTGTTTATCATTGTAGCGCACTGTCTTTTTTTGCTGCATCTCTTTTGTGTATAACTACTATATCTTCGAGGACTGAACAATTTATTTAGACGAGTTTCGACCAGGAAACGCACAACGCGCATGCGCGGGCAAAAAGAGGGCTTTCTGGGTAATGAAGTATACTCGTGCACACAACACCCTTAGGCAATGGCACCCGCTCTGTGCGTAGCTCTCTCTCCCGTCGGCGAAATCCGCCCAATTTTAGTTATATTAAACACATTTTATTACTATTAAACCACTAGTTATGTGTTACTTTGTTGATAGATGGCGAATTAGAAGAAATAAAACATTTTTTTCCAATCCAAGGATCCTGTTTTTGGTGATTTTTCAGAGGGTTGGAACGAATTAATTTGCTTTCATTTCATTTCAATGGAAAATGTTCGCTCGAGTTACGAAAAGCTCGACGTACGATCTCAGTCTCGGAACGGATTACGATCGTATGTCCAGGTACCACTGTACGTACTGTATTTTTTTTTTTTAAAGAAGTGATTTATAAATAAGCCATTCTTTGGTGTCAGTGTTTTTTAGGGTACATTTCCTACCCCCGCAAACAGAGAACTATACTACTACACCGCTTATTTTATCATTATATTGGAGATTACAAATGTTTTGTATTGATACCTTTTTGCAATTTTACTGTTACAGACATTGCCTTTTCTTTGCGTTAATGGCTTGACGTCCAATACAGTTTGTACATTTTTAAAAATGTACAATCTAATGACTACACCTGATACAAGCTGTTTTTAAGTAGATGATGTGATCTTCTACAGATTCCCATTGCCAGTAGTGGAATCCGAGGGATGGGATTCCTGATGCGATATCAGCTCACTGTGGATGGAAGCACCAATGTTTCTCAGCGCTTCATCACACAGTTTGTCAAGGTTTGTTGTTGCTGTCGTCAATTATGATGCGAAAGACAGGACTTGAGATACATATTTATGCTAGGAAACAAACGTGGAAGCCAGGCCTGATTGCAATAGTAGGGAGAATATTCAATGTCAATTCTTAGAAATATGAAGATAAGAGAATGTGGTCGATGGGGGATTTATGTCCCTTTTGACACTTGTTTTTCGTGGGACCTCGCAGTCTTTTCAGAACCAGTCGAGTGACATCAGGCTGGTGTCGGAGAGGGTGATCTGGTGGGTCTTCAAAGAGCCGGATGCACCTATCATGGACGCCAATCTCATCAAGCCTTTGTTGAAGACTCTGTTGGACAATACCAAAGACAAGAACACCAGCGTCAGAGCTCAGAGCGAGCACACCATTGTCAACTTATTACGACTCCGCCAGGGAGACGAGTGCATGCAGGTCGGACAGTTTACGAAGAAAATGTTGCGTTCTACATGGAACTTTTTTTTTTCCTCGACATTCATGACATTTTTTTCGTTACAGATGATTACGGCCATTCTGGACACGGCGAGTAACGACCTCCTGTCAGAGTGTCACCGCCGCTCTTTGAAGAAGATCGCCAGTCAGCAAGACTCCAATGAAGAGATAGATGACACCATATTAACGTGATTGAACTGGACTGACCCGTTTGATAACGTCAGCCAAAACATTGATCGGCAAATGTGACCTGTTTGAGAACTTCAGACACTTGATCATGTTGCTCTGTTTTCCAGCACAGGAACTCAGAATATCTGCAAGACCAGACCTGTAATTCACCCCCTCAAATTTTTATCTCCACACTCCTTGTCAGCAGAGTTACAATATGAGAACATTTTTTCTGCTTTGACTACAATTATTAATTCTATTTCAAATTCCTATTTGGATGTTCTCTGTTTTGGCATGCTCTGCATTTTCATTTCATTTCTTCTTTTACAGAGAATAACACTGGTCATACCTGACCTGGACTCAAGTATTTTTCAGCTCCCATAATGGTAGAAAATTACTAGTCTTTAAATGTACCAGAAGTTCCTATGCTGAAGAACAACAATTAAGCGGTTCATTAATTCCAAACGTAAATTTCTCTTTATTTCATCCTTTTAACGGCCTTTCACCCCCAAATATATAGTCAGGGAGCCTTTATATTAAATTGTTTCTTTATCCCTATTCCCCAATTTTGTGTCCACTTTAGCCATTTTCCATCCATTTTTTTTAAATAAACACCATAATATTAAACAACCAAAAAAGTATTACATACTCCAAACCACACAGTAGCAATGTAGAATACAAGTTGGACAGGAAAATTAAAAAGAAGAAAAAAAATATTTTACTGGTTATTTGCCCAGTTTTAATGACTGTTATGAGGCCAATTCTTTTCAGAATTTTTTTTTTTTTTTTTTTTTTTTTTACTAAATATTTGCAATCCCACCATAATGCACACATCTCTTGATTTGGTTGGGGTGCCTACATCTGTAAAGGATCTTAACCCATTGATGTGATTGTAAAAAGACAATACAAAATTAAAAAGAATGCATTTCATACAGCAGTGTGAATTATTTTTGAAGCATTTAAACTCAAGGGAACGTCTGGGTTTCACATTGTTTTTTAATTGTTCTCGGTCATTCCGCTTTGGAATGAAAATGACCACAATGATTGTCGTGTGATAAATTGGGGCACTCAACTCCTGACTGCAACCCCATCAAACACTACTCTTGTTGAAGCAGAACAAAGAGTTAGGCCACATTAGGAAAAAGAAAATTCCCAAGAGTGGGAGCTGAACTGAAGTATTTTTCTGAAACCTAATGTAAAAAAAACCATGTACTTTATACTTGGAAAATAGTTAAAATTAAAAATGGGCATAAAGGAGCAATAACTGACAGAAACAGATATGGTGAAACCTCATTCTGAACAGTTTCATGTTGATGCTACAAGCACGAGTGATTTTTTCCACGTACTATTTGATAAATTTTTATTATTTTTAACAGCACAATTTTTACAAAACTATGATTATTTTTAGTCTTAGTTGGACTATTGTATATAATACAAGAGGTAATATTTCAGAGGCTTGTTTTAAAACTACCGAAATGTTACAGTTTCCTACACTAATTTAACATATTCTAAGCTAATTGAAAGTAAGTGACAGAGTCAAAGTCAATCTAGTGTTAAACATGAGAAGTGCCATAGAATGACGGCTTAAATTAAGCTTCTTGTGCGGGCCCTTTCAATGCAATTTTCTTAAGTTTGACACATGCCCTAGTGTATGCCAATGTGTGTGTGTGGACTTTAAGAGAAAGAATATTTGTATGTACAGTCCTACTGTATGATACTTTACCATAAATATTTAAGTATAAAGAGAGTGCTTTTCACATCTCTTTTGTGTAGTCATTTTATTGACCATGGTCAGCCATTGAATCACTTGGCTCCATCAAACTCTATTTCGTTAAATGTGAAGTTGGAGGGTTGTTTAAGTCGTCCCAAAAGTTTGAGACATTTACAGGGCGGCTAGACTGCTGGAGCCTGCGCAGTGTGCACTTTGGCCGCATCGCGGGCGAAGGAGAATCGGCTGCAGTTCCACCACCAGAGGAGGAAGCCGAGTTTCCGGCCGCTGGCAGCAGAGGGAGAAAACTCACTAACCCCCGAGAAAAAACACGCCGGCTCGGGGCAAACGCTTTCTACTGCCGGTAGTCGGGGGGTCCGGGGTTCAGTTTATTTATTTATTTATTTATTTATTTTTATATTAACGAGGGACTAGAATCACAGACGGTCAAAGAAGCGGCACAAGGCGGGGGTGAGCCACGATCCACCGGCATGGCCAGGGACTACGATTACCTCTTCAAGCTGCTCATCATCGGTGACAGTGGTAAGTCAACGCCGGGGATGTGGCACGGGAAGTGGGCCTGTCATGTTTTTACACATGGGTAAATTGCTAGATACACTACGGATGCGTTGTGCTATCACGTTCTGCCCTCTATAGTTTTAATATCGCCTGGGAAATTAATTTTGTTTCTTGTTGTGCAATCTGCCGCCATAATGCCGCGTTTATTGATAGGGCGGAGGTGGTGGTGTCCGGGCTGGGCATGGGTGTCGCTGAGGCCGGATATCGCCTCCGCAATAGCCGAGTTTTCCTCTCTAATATTTTTCCTATTTTCGTCGTGTAGTAACCAAGATATTGTTCTCAGTTTAGGCCAAACACACGCGAAGGTGGAAATATCACAAGAGTGACTTCGACCCCTTTAGCGTGTTTTATGTGTCATTAGCATCGGCTACTAGCATGAAATTCGGCTAGCTTCATTTTGCCTTGGTCATGAAGCTGTGGTGTTTGCTGGCGCTAGCTGCAAGCTAAAATGATATTATTACAAGGTTAGGACGCTTAGCACAACGCCGAGCAACTAAACGCACATGTTTTATTATTCCTGTGAATAACAAGTTATGTTGACTGGGCTGAAAGAAATGTCGCTTTATGAAGTAAAGCAATGCTGCAGTGCAGTCTGATAAACATCTCAAGGCAGTCACGTTTAAATGAAGTGAAACTATCATGATTGTGTCAACTAAAGTGTAACTCCGAGAAATTGCCTGCCAAGCTACCAAAGTCCAATCACTACTTTATTTGTAATGTTATATTCTTTTAGTCCAGAAAATAATTAAAAAAATGTAGCAGTGACTTGAAGTTGAATGAATTTGCCTTTCTATTGGACCCACAGTACTGTAGTGCTCTGTGGGGTTTGTCCATCCAGATAATGGCACAAGGACCATCAATATCCATGGCACACTGATGCCAGTGTTCTTCAGCTGTTATGTGGATTGTGCATGGTTGTCCGTCTCCTTGTTCCCTGCAATCGACTGGCCACCGATTCAGGGTGTCCCCTGCCTCTGGCCCGGAGACAGCTGGGATTGGCTCCAGCACCCCCTGCGGCCCTAATTAGAATAAAGTGGTTCAGAAAATGAGATGAGATGAGAACATTTGCTTCTCTGAATTCAGATGTTGGCCTCAGATTCTAATTAACTTACTTGTCCATCTTCTAAGTATCTGCAGCTCTTGGACATTAAGCAGAATGCGGGTTGCTATTCAATAATAGTTTTTTTTTTTAATTAATAGTCTGAACGTTGTCACTGATTTTGTAGTGGAGTACTTGACAATGATTTCTGCAGAAAATGAATTCTCACAAAACAAAGTCCGTACCACTGTTTTTGGCAGATTGGAAAACATTGAGGTTGGTGAATGCAGACTATGATTTCATTTCCCCATTTTGTCCGTTATTCTTTATTGTGAAATATTAGCACATTCAAAGCGATGAAAGAATGAGATAATGAGAAACCATGCACATTATCCTGTGCTGTGGGACTAGTGCTATTTAATTGCTGCATGTGTTGGGCCTCTCAGCCTGGATGATTTTAGACGATATCGAGGAAAAATTCAGAGTTTAGTGACTTTTTTGGTAGGCTTGATTCGCTAAAGTACATCACTTCAAGGAACAAGATGAGCCATGGAGCTTTGTTGCGGCTTAATCACCACCTAAATACACCGGCTTATTAATATATGTATAAGAATATGTCCTTGGCTTTAAAACTATATAGAAAGAAGATTAAACATAGGTGTCTGCTTTTACTGTTTGTATTCACTTAATTTGAGATAAGCTTGTTATGTGCACGGCGGGCGTATTCCGATCAGTCACAGCATGATGAATTGACATTTTTAAGCAAATTGAATTGAAGATTAACTATTACTTTTGGGTCCTATTAGTCAAAATGGATCATCTTGTCAGTTGACACTAAAGAAACCTTAACTCCCACGTGCTTAAAGTGGTGGTTAAATTTAGGATGTGTGTATCATTGAAAACAGGCCAACCATTTCAGACTTTTGGAGCGTCTGTACGTATTTTGCTCTACTGAGAAACTCGTATTGTTCCTATCAAATAATGGAGAGGTCATTGGAAACGGATAGCTTTTAGGTTTGGAACAGTGAAACACCGACGGACGATTGTCTTTTCACGGCTGGCAATGTCATTTTCCTCACTCTTCTTTCTCACCTACACTCTACTTTTTCTTCTCGTTCACGGTTTTAACATATCACTGCATGAATGTCAATACTGTAATGCATTGGTTTCACATTGGATTCCCAACCTTGTAAATAAATATGTGGTTGTTGATGTCCGTTAAAGCTTACGTTATTCCTCTGTTTTTTGGCAGGAGTGGGGAAGAGCAGTCTCCTGCTTCGTTTTGCAGATAACACATTTTCAGGTGAGTGTAGGCCCGAAGAGCAGCACACTCTGCTTGGACTTTTTTTGTTGAAATTGATTATAATAATTAAAAAAAATAGAATTTCAATGGATTTCCCTTTTCAAAGTATTTAGTAACAATACAGTTTGACGATGATAGATGTGTGCGTCTTTTCATCCTTCTGCTGTGAATTTTCTCGTTTCTAAAAGTAGAACATGGGCAAATTAAAGGCATTTCTCTCATTGGCAGCGGGGCTACATGTCACATTTGTGTGGTATAGCCTCTTTAGGACCTACAGTTGTGGTCAAAAGTTTACATACACTTTTGAAGAACATAATGTCATGGCTCTCTTGAGTTTCCAGTTATTTCTACAACTCTGTTTTTTCTCTGATAGAGTGATTGGAACGGATACTTCTTTGTCACAAAAACATTCATGAAGTTTGGTTCTTTTATGACTTTATTATGGGTGAACAGAAAAAAGTGATCAAATCTGCTGGGTCAAAAATATACATACAGCAGCGCTAATATTTCTTAACATGCCCCTTGGCCATTTTCACTTCAATTAGGCGCTTTTGGTAGCCATCCACAAGCTTCTGGCAAGCTTCTGGTTGAATCTTTGACCACTCCTCTTGACAGAATTGGTGCAGTTCAGTTAAATTTGATGGCTTTCTGACATGGACTTGCATGGTGTTGCTGTATGTATATTTTTGACCCAGCAGATTTGATCACTTTTTTCTGTTAACCCATAATAAAGTCATAAAAGAACCAAACTTCATGAAGGTTTTTTGTGACAAAGAAGTATCTGTTCCAATCACTCGATCAGAGAAAAATCAGAGTTGTAGAAATAACTGGAAACTCAAGAGAGCCATGACATCATGTTCTTCACAAGTGTATGTAAACTTTTGACCACAACTGTATAGTCGATCGTCATTGTGTTTTAAAAGCGGAGTACAATCCAAAAAAAATGCCCTGGAACCTGGTTTTGATCATTTATTACATTAATCATGAAATGCATTAAATCAGTTGGTCCCATTTGTTTTTGCAGGTAGTTATATCACCACCATTGGTGTGGACTTCAAGATCCGAACAGTGGAGATCAACGGGGAGAAGGTGAAGTTGCAGATCTGGGATACAGCAGGACAGGAGCGCTTTCGGACCATCACCTCCACGTAAGTTAACCTGTGTGTGTGTATTCGCATGCAAACAAAGGGGGTCTGCAGTAAGACTCTTGTTTTGAATACCAAACCAAGAAATGGCCTTTGTGTGCAGTTGAGATTCCTGCAGGAGGGAGTTCCCCATTCAAATGTCTTATCTTCTGCAATACGTCAACATTATATATATGATGGCCCTGAACTCTTGACTCCTCTTTCTGAATTCTTACATTCATGCAAAAAAAACAACAACAGGTGCTGAAAGTATTATTTTTGCTCCACATTAGCATTAGCAATATTTCCGCACCTCTGGACTTGCTGACAAAACCCGTCTACCGTTCCTTTGCGGTGGTGTTCAGCACGCCAGCTGTACATGTTCAGACACCACCGTTGACACGCCGCACACATGCACACAAACATCGACTCGGGACGGCGGACAAAAGGTGCTTTGTGTTTGTTTGGCACTGCTCAGCTGCACTGGGGCCAGCTCGCCGTTTGAAGCCCCGGCCGCAGGTTTACTTTCCACCGCACTCCACTCGTCGCATCTGCTATGGATGACGGATGCAGTCCAAAAAGGTCTCATGCAGGGGGGGTCAAAAGTCATTTTTGGCGCTTGCATCATGTCCGTTAAATTAGGCTGTCAGGATTAATACATTTGAAAATAAACCGAAAAGTTTTTAAGATCAGAGATTGTTGACCTAAAAATGGCTTTATTCTTCTTTTTCTCTTTTTTTAATGTATTTGTTTATTTTTTAATTTAAAAAAGGAAACTGTCATTTTCAATGAGAAGTCACTGAATTATCTTGAAATGTTCAATGAAACATCAATTCAATGAACGCGATTTATTTTTGACGGAGTGGTTTCTTTAATTACAAACGGTACGTCTCCTTGTCTTGCTGCTCAGGTATTACAGAGGAACGCACGGGGTCATCGTGGTATACGACGTTACCAGCGCAGAATCATTTGTCAACGTCAAACGATGGTTACATGAAATCAACCAGAACTGCGATGATGTGTGTCGAATATTAGGTGAGTATTTTCCTGGAACGGGGTCGGACGTCCATTGCTGTCGATTGGTGTTTTCAATCAATTTTCATTTTTTACTAACTACTACACCACCATGACCGGACATTTGGTCGCCCGGACGTTTGGTCGCCCGGGTGAATATAATTTTCAGAGCTGGTTTCAACAGTAGATATTTAGATATTAAACTCTCTCTTTCATGAATATAATTTTGAGAGGTGGTTTCAACAGTAAACTCTCTGTCATCTTGTCAAACGTCCGGCGACCAAACGTCCGGGCGACCAAACGTCCGGGCGACCAAACGTCCGGGCGACCAAACGTCCGGGCGACCAAACGTCCGGGCGACCAAACGTCCGGGCGACCAAACGTCCGGGCGACCAAACGTCCGGGCGACCAAACGTCCGGGCGACCAAACGTCCGGGCGACCAAACGTCCGGGCGACCAAACGTCCGGGCGACCAAACGTCCGGGCGACCAAACGTCCGGGCGACCAAACGTCCGGGCGACCAAACGTCCGGGCGACCAAACGTCCGGGCGACCAAACGTCCGGGCGACCAAACGTCCGGGCGACCAAACGTCCGGGCGACCAAACGTCCGTCCGAGTACCCTACACCACATACTCTGTGACCTAGGTTGAATTAAACCCAATAGAGGTCTGCAACAAAAATGCAAACCTCGCACCAAACATGTTTTTTTTTTTTCTGTTTATAGTGGGAAACAAAAACGACGACCCCAACTCCAAAGTGGTGGAGACCACCGACGCGCAGAAGTTTGCCGAACAAATGGGCATCAACCTGTTTGAGACGAGCGCAAAAGAGAATCTCAATGTGGAAGAGGTAACGAACGCCGCCGGGAGGGTTAAGTGGGTCCGAAGTGACGGTGCCTTTAAAGCGTTTTATTTGCCCGTGGCGGCGCAGATGTTCAACTGCATCACGGAGCTGGTGCTCCGAGCCAAGAAAGAAGTGATGGCCAAGCAGCAGCAGCAGCAACAGAACGACGTGGTCAAACTCACCCGGAACAGCAAACGGAAGAAAAAGTGCTGCTAGCGAGCGGCGAGTCATCGGGCCGGCGTCCCGCAAAAAGCGGATGGGACTCAGAAAGTCTAAATTAAAAGAGCAGATAAAGATTTACGAAATATACGCTAAAGTTTAAAGACAAATCCGCGTCCCCTTTGGACAAAGTAATCATGGAGAAATATATGTACAGATTTTATTATCAAACGTCTGATCGAAAAGTCTTATTTGGAATTCAAGCGGAGGCTCCTCCTTTTCACAAAGGATCTGCAAAGTGACCACCGAACTGCCAGAACTATCTTGTACACGTCTGCTTAATCCCGCCGTTGTCACATACGCGCATCTCATCCTTCCTCTTCCTCACCCTGCACAGGACATTCGGCACTCGATGAGGAGAGGGGCCTTTCTTTCTTGTCTTGTGAATGTATGTGTGTGTGTGTGTGCTTTTTTTCCCCCCAGTGTTGTATTCTTTTGGGCTGCGGGAAGGGGAGTAACATAATTTACCGCAGCTCACGCCAAGAGATTACCATTTACATAGCAAGGTGTTTGTTCGATCCGATGGCCGTGAAATAAATGATGGGGCGCCCGAACCATTGGACGGATCGGCTGATTTCATTTTTCTTTACTTTTGCCAAGCTTTCTTCTAACCTTCATTATTGCAAAGCCAAAAATCATTTGATCCGTCTTTTCGGTATTTTATTTCAATTGCGGCAGTCTTAATGAGGTGTCCACTTTTTATTTTTGTTTATTTTTTTTTTTAAACAGTCATAGCAGTGGGGTGCCCCTGAAAGGTGATGTCTATCAGGGGGTCCTTCCTGCTACCTTGCGAGCCCCCCAGAGATGGACTGAGGTGCAGCCATCACATCAGATTAGATTTAGCTTCCACAAGCATTGGCCTTGTTGACCTTTGCGGTAAAAAAATATCCATTTTTATCAAACCCCCACACACTAACTATTATTACCACTTCATTAAAGATATTTGTATATGAATATTTGTGTTTCTACTCAACACATCACCGATACGGGAAAACCCATGCCCGTGTTTGTTGTTATTGAACGCATTCATCAGATGTGGTTTGCTGTACACTGGAGAAAGAAAAAAAAAGAAATGTAATATTCCGTTTTACCCGCAATGAATTTAATCCATAATAACCATTTTGAAAGGAATAAATATTGGACGCGTAGTGACTGAGCTCATTTGTCAGTGACTTGTAGCCTGACTTCATTTTAAACCTGTGTCTATTTTTGGAATCTGTGAATAAAGTGTGGGAGAAAGTGTAGACTGGGCTCATGGAAAGAGTGTTTTGTTGTTGTTTTTGGTTTTCATTTGCATGTTATGTGTTTCATTTCAACATCCACGTTAAATATTGTGTAATCAATTAAACAGTTTCAACATATGGATAGAGTTTGGGCTTTTCAGACTTTTTTATGTATAAATACGAACTACAACATAATAAGCCGAATTAATATATACTAGTTTTTTTAAGGCTTGTTGTATAAACAATACTGGTAGTCAGGTGACTGGCCTAAAATAAAAATTAAAAACAATGACATAGATCATTTTTATTAGCTGTTTGGTCAGTACTATTAATTTTCTTTTCTAATCTCATTATATAATTGAACCATCAGAAAGAGTATTTTTTAAACCAAACTATTTAAAAACAAGACTGGATACTAAGGATGCCTACTCCAATTTTTGCATATTTATGTGATATTTGCGTTAAGAAGTCCAAGGGCATTCAGGAGATGGCGCTACTGAGCTCTATTGGCAGAATATAGAGAAGAAGAAGTACTACACTTAATCACACCTGGTTAATTAGTTTGGCAGTTAAAACAAAACAAAAGAAAACATCAGCACAATGATTTCTTTTCAGGTAAGACTACAAGCAATTTTATATTTAATGTTATGAAGTCATTAAAAAAATTAAAATCCACAGTCATGATTATTTGATTATCTTCAAATTCCTTGTGAATATTACATTTATTTGATAACAAAACAATTAAAAGTCTGTTTGGGGTCTTTTGACTGCTCATCCAATCTCACATAAGATGTAAATTCATTTGTGACATATCATTTATTGTTTGTCAGAAACAGATGGGGACATTTTGATAAGAGATTTCTCTGAAAAGGGCATGCCAAATATCTGGCATGGTTGGAAGTGTCCTATTAGTGAAACTAATGCTGTTAGTGGAGGTGAATTGAAACCCTCACACGGAGCACAATAGGCTCACTAAAAACTGCAATCTTACACAAGCAGTCGAAAACTAAGTGAATGGTTTGGTTTGTATCATGGCCGCCCACACATACACAGGCACTCCCAATTTCCCATTAGTTAGTAATGACTCAGTAGAAACAGGCTTGTAAATGCTTCCAAAATGTTTGTAAACAACGCAAAGAAAAATAGCCATTTTTTTTTTCAATCTTTCACCCAATTTCTCATGTTCAACGTATTGTAACACACAGGCCCATCCACAAGTGTATTTTTTTAATTTTTATTTTAATAAGGCACTCTTCATAAAGAGTCTTCATGAATGGCTTTGTCATTTTCAGCAGACAAAATGTATTCGATCGACGTGGTCATTTGGAACTACTAACATGACATCACATAAAACGGTAAAACTACAACATAGAGAAAGCAACAAAAAAAGTTTCATACAAAAAAGACTGTAGAAATTCAACATAAAGAACATTTCTTCATTTTCTTCTGATTTTTTTTACAGCGCCTCGTCTTCAATGCATATGAAGATTCAAAGAAGTCGACAAGCAGCTTTTTTTTAGTAAGTCAGTAAGCTTCATGTGAAATGTTATGACTTGTCCAAAAATATACAACTAAAAAAGCCATGTATAAACAAAGCAAAAGACAAATTAATGACTAAACAAAAAGGTATGGACTTTCTCTTTATAAATATATTCACTTCATCCGGACCTCCTTAGGCTTGCATTTATTTGATGTAAAAGAAAATCATTCTTTGGGTGTTTTTCCCTTCGAATAATGAGCTTAAATGACCTCTGCATAGGTTTTGCGCAACTCAAATACGCTAAGACGTAAACACGCATCCAAACATGGACCAACAAATGCCATCACAACTCAAAGTGCTCGTGAAGTACCAAAGCAGTGAGGATGGAGGTAGACCCCCGCTAAAAAAATAGTACTATATACTTGTTTCATGATATGAAATTGAACATTTTATGTCCTCCTTCTCACGCTTGTGTAAACATTGGAAGAATTTGGTTACCTAGGAAAATGTTTCAAATAATAAAGGAGGTTTTTTTTCATATGTTGGCCATCAACATGAAGGCCTGGAAAGTATTTAAAGTCAAAGAAAAGATAAAGTGCTGAAGAATACTCGGTTATTGTCTCCGTTAAGGAAGTCCTTTTGTAGGTTTTCACAAGGAAAGTCTTCTGTTAGGATTTGGAATACAGTGAACCCCCATTAAATCTTTATTTCTGAGTGTGAATGTGTATATTAGGGCTGCATAATTCAAGGAAATATCACGATTTTGGCAGGAAGCATGGTTAAGGCTTCATTAACCATTTAATGGCGTCGACGATGCGAGACGACCAATCCATTGTGAATGGGAGAGGCTGGTGGGAAATTGAATTGGACACGTACCGCTGAAAATGAGTTAAATATTGTGAAATTAAATCAATATTCGTGTTATTGGGGGCCAATTTTTTCAGTCTGTATTCATTTTCTTTGTATTGATTTCGTTTTTTAAATGTATTAATTTAAATGTATTTATCAATTTCAAAATAATACAAGAAATACAATAATGATCAATTATATAAACCCCATTTTTGCAAAGTCACGATTAAGCGAAGCTCCTCCCCTCATTTCAACATAGTTGCTTAGCACTATAAAGCCACAAGATGGGGCAAAAGCAATTTTGTTTTAGCCCTAGCTCAAAAATAGCAAGTAGTTTTCAACCTACGGCAAGAATAGGCTCCACCCTGAAATTCCTAAATATAGTTTTTTTTTGTGCAAATAGGCAGGGGTTCACTGCATTTTTCAGTTTGGTGATGTGCTATGGCGTTGTTGTGACGTTAAAATAGAAATAGGTGCGGCCTCAAAAATGTAAACTCTCCCAAACAATTTAAGCGAGCGTTGCATTCTGTCCCGCGGCCAATCGTGTTCCAATCACGCTATACTTGTACAGTTAGCATACCTGTCAACCTCTGCCGATAACTGCCCTTATAAATGATTATGATTCCCCTTACAAACCCCCCAAAAACCTTACAAACACCGTACGACGAGTCGTACGGTGTTTGTAAGTTTTTTTGGGGGGGTTTGTAAGGGGAATCATAATCATTTATAAGGGCAGTTATCGGCAGAGGTTGACAGGTATGAGTTAGGTGTCCTTAGCCTGGCACGAGGGATGCTAACGGTAAGCATTGGTGGCTTGGCAGTGGACAGAAGCCATCGGGTCTTAGGCACAACAAGAAAACCTTTCTCGGTCGGAGTAAACGCGTGGACCCTGATGGTGTCCTACAATTTGGGTTTTAGTAGAGGATCCATGTCGTATCGGCACCGAATTGAACGAGGAGTGTCAGGACAGATAAAGTGCAAAGTTCGAGCCCCCCAAACTTCAGCGTAAGCAAAACTATTTGAGCATTTATTCCATAGACTTGATATTCGACTCAAGGTCCGGGTACGACTTTTTACAGTCGTTTCTCTTCACTTGCTAGTTAAACCTTTGTACTATTTAGTAAGACGCAATTTTTCCGTCAGATATCAAGGACACGGAATAAAGGCTCCAAAGTTTATCGTGTCTTTGCCTGTTTTCTTTGGCTACGTCGTTTCCACCGTTGCTGCGATTGTATTTCCCTCCTCGGCCGCTCGTGTCCGGTTGGTGGAGTCAGTTCTTTTTGAAAAAGGAGAAAAGTTTTCGGTCCCGCTCTGACAGGCGGAGGGCTCGTCTGGACGACGGAGCGCCGGGGGCTCTCGACGACCTGGACGTGGAGGAGGGGCTGGAACGCCACTCGTCCTGGTGCTTGTCCGTTAACTGCTGGTCAATCACTCGGTGCATGTCATCCTGAAAACAAACAAAAAAAGGGCCAGTGAGAGAGAAAGATTTACTTTCATATGCTACCCACAACAAGGGAACTTAGTTTGACCCTAACATATGACCAGCATCAGCCATCTTGACTTCACATGAGTGACAGTGAGCGTGTCTTTTTTTTTTTGGGGAAGCAAAAGTTGTAGTTTAACGCAAATGAGTTGAGGTAACAGAGGGGGCGGGGGTGGAGGTATGGTTTTTGGTGTGATGGGATGGTGCATCTGGCTCACCTCTAAGGCAGGAGGGGAGGGTGCCACAAGGGAGAAGAGAGAGTGGTACGGAGGCTGAGAAAGGCCACTAGATCAGAAACCACAAGAGCCAAACTGTAAAGAGCCCTGAGGATGCAAACTGGGTGCAGGGAGAAGAGAGAGGAAAGAGCCGCTAGTTAAGGCTGGGGGTGCGGGGGAGATGCTAACTGTGCTTCTTAAGCAGGGGACACACATTGCAGCATCATTTTTGAAAAATTGATTGGTTGCTGATTTCAAATTTACCAACCGGACTGCATTTTCTAAACTTCTGTGGTCGTTGGGTGTTAAAATGCAGAACGTTTTACAGTATTGTTTCATTTGATGACTTCCATTGTTAGGTTAATTATTTAATCATTAATGTTAAATACCATGAATCTGCATTTCTCAGATGTGTGTTCCCGGTTTAAGTGATTTCCCACATTATGACTTTGTTAACAGAGGGATAGAATTGGTGGAGGGAAAAAAAACCCTAAACGTTTGACATCGCCTTCTTCAGGGCGGAAACCTTTCTATCATGACAACCCACCTGCCAAGCCTCCAGCTGCTGTGACAGATTGAGCTTTTGCTGGATGGCATCCAGAAGCTGACTATTTAAAGACATGATGTCTATTTTACACTTTGCTAGCTCCATCTCCACTGCCTTCTTCCTAGAAGAAGCACAGCGAGAAGATTGTGATTAGGCCCGGGTGATTATAATCCATCAAAGAATCATTTCCATCTCTCTTGTCATGCTTTTGTTGGGGTCCTACTTGGCTATGGCGTCATCTCTGTCTTTAATGGCACTCTGAAGCTGCTCGCTGGGCTCTCGGACGGCCGCCATGTTCCTCATCCTTTCGGTCTCCTCTTGGAGTGAACACATTTCGACCGAGAGCATCGCCATCTGTAGGTTGGATGGTAAATGACATGGACATTAGCAGAACTACTATTAGTAGTTTATTGAACAATGATCTCATTTTCTGAACCGCTTTATCCTCACTGGAGACGTGGGGGGTGCTGGAGCCTATCCCAGCTGACTTTGGGCCAGAGTCGGGGGACACCCCGAATTGGTGGCCAACCAATCGCAGGGCATAAGGAGACAAACAACCATTCGCGCCCACTCTCATACCTAGGGGCAATTTAGTGTCCAATCAGCCTACCATGCATGTCTTGGGAATGTGGGAGTACCTGGAGAAAACCCACGCAGGCAGACCAACCTGGATTTGAACCCAGTTCCCCCACCGTGAGGCCGACACTCTAACCACTTATCCCGTAATCGATGGCCAATGAACATATTTGCGCAGTATTGCAGATAACTTCAAACAAGTAATGGAAGCGAATAGTTACCTGATTGTGTAGCTGTAGCAACTCTTCTTTACTGTTGTGTGTTTTGTTCTGCTCGGCTTCATACAACTCCCTGACATCTCTCAGCTCTTCTCCCAGCTTCTTCACTTGTTCCTCCAGAGCTTCCTCGTCACTGCGACGAGAACCCTTTCAAAAGCAAATGCCACAAAAGTTCCCGTTTTAAACCTCTGCCATCATTTTCCTTCGCTGAGCGGCTTGGAATCTCATTGTAAGGGACTTTTGATGTTTTTGGATTTGGTTGTAGGACCGTGGATTCAGTTTGAATAGTGACCGTGAACAGATGAATGTGCATTTGCCCCATCTCTGTCCATACCGTCGACTCGTTGCCGTCGAGCAGGTTCTGCGTTAGCCTGCGTAGTTCTAGCATGCTAGCGCGAAGGCTCCCCGTTGGCACGTCCTTGGCAGAGGACGTCTCCGAGGACTCGTCCATGGAAGAGTCTGTGGATAGCGCGGAATCCGTCACGTCGTTCCCTCGTAGATGGGAGCACAGCGAGCGTACTTCACAGTAGGCTTCCCACAGCTGTAGACGCAGCTACGGACGCAGAGACCAAATGAGGACCGGACTCTCTGTGTGGCTCACCTGGACTTACCTGTTCTCTTTCCTGTTCTTGCTCCTCTTGCTCCATGCTTTGCTCGATCTCGCACATTAGGCTGGACTGGTGAGGGGTGAGGCTATGCAGGCTGGTTTCTTCCGTTAGCTCCTCCAGACGTGCCGTTAGCTGCCTGTGGGACAACTGGACTTCATGAAGCTCCACTTGATTCTGACGCAACTAGACAGAACACAACCACAAACGGGCTTGAAGAGTTTCTTGTTTTGATAGAATCTATCTGACAGACTGGTTTACATCCATTTACTATATTTGTCAGGTTATGTTACTTTGGAATTGAAGTTGCAGGAGTGAATAAATGTGACGTGACAATGAAAAACGTGCTAATGTGAGCTGTATTTAGCTTACCAAGCTTCAACGTTACAGCAGTGCAGACTTCTCCATCTCTCGCAGTGTACGCAGATTTTAGCTAACGGTTTTGGATAATACTTGGCCCACTGACGGTCCTTTAGCTTAGCTGCAATGGCTTCGCCTACTCCGCATTAGCTCCTGGCTTATCAAGCAACTTGCCTCCAATGCATTCATGTTCGTGGCTGGACGCTGCCCAGGGTTTTAATCTTTATTCTCTCAGTTTCAGGGACATTTTTCGACTATCCAGATTTCAGTAGTTACCATGTGTAGCTAGACAAACTGTCTCTGAGCAGTTATCAAAAACAAGAGCATGGTGTCTCCAAAACACTGGATTTTTTTCTTTTTTTTAAGTGCGTACTGGCTGATACGAGTACGTGGGAGCACTGCTACTACTGCCTTGACCAAGATTATATTCTGGCATAGCAGTAACCATGGTGAAATCAGGATCAACCGCTGATTTCAAGAATGCTTTCGTACAGGAGGACTCCATTTTAAAAAAAAGCTGAGAATTCCATTATTGTTCCTTAAATGGCCCGTTTTAAAATGACTATCAATAAAATATTTCCATTACTTTTTCCATTCCATTCAAGCTTTGTACCTGAAGGTCCTTCTCTTGACACTGCTTCTCCAGAACCATCGTCCTATCTTTAAGGTCTTCCACAGTATTCTTGAGCACTTCGTTCTCCTCCAGCATGACATGCACCCGCCGTTCCAGCTCCATCTTCCTCTCTGACAGCATCTTAATCTAACACGTTCCGCGTGGGCGAGAAGAAATGACACCCCATTAAAATGGGCACAAGTGGGGCGACTGTGTTGATTTTCAGACGGACTTGATTAAAGGCTAAATTTTACGCCGTGGCGTCTCTCGGGCGAACTGGGCTCTGACACGAGATTAAAAACGACTCCCACTAGCTTTAAGAATGTCGGTTGCTTAGCAGAAGCGTGGGCGGTCGTAGCCACCCTCGTCTTAGGAATGTCTCGGTGATACGGTAGCACCCACAAAGCCCGATATCGGCTTACTCAGCAATTGACAACCTTCAACTTCCCTTATCGTATGTTTTCTACACGTTTCATCTTCTTAAAGTCGGATTCTTGTTGCCGGAGTATATTTACGCATGAACTTAACAACACCATGTCTTTTTATAGCTACTAGATTTGATCTACATCTGATAACCTAATTTACACTGCAGTAACTTAGATGTGAATCTGTTGCACATGAGAAGAATTCACTTTAAGGGCCACAGTCTTTTTTTCCCACACTGGGAAAACAATCAGACGAGTCATGTAAAAATCAAAGCATACGAATAGAGGAAGGCAACATTGCAGAATATCCTCAGCTAAAAATAAACCACGCTTTATTTTTCAATTATAGGGCCTTTGCAGTCAGGGTGTTTTCCCTCCAATCACATGAAAGTAAGAAAGAAAAAGGGGCTGCAATCAAACATAAACACATGACTTGCATCAAAATGTCTCATGCGCTTTTTTGTTTATTTTTAAACATCTGACCTTTTGGTCATTGCCATTAAAAAAGGATTTTTCATGCATGAGGGAGGTGGAATTCATTTTTCATTCCTTTTTTTTGCTGTTCACATTTTTTTCCCAATAATCCAAGATTTATATTTAGGAAGCTACATGCAGCATGCAGGAAGGCTAGAAAATAGCCGCCAATCACTCACTTCGAGTACTTGCTGCTCCAATCAGGAAGGAGAAAAAAGAAGTGAGCAAAATAGAGGCAGAGAAAAATGAAATAATGACAATATGACTAGTCAGTGTTGTACAAATCCACTAACATTGCAGAAATCCCAGTTTAATGACATTTACTTTATGGTAATAACTGAAAAAAAATCTGTAAATCCAGTTTTATGTTTTTACAAAATTCTGACAAGGGCTGGTCAGACCAACAACGAGACTATTAAATGATATTAAAATAGTTTTCTAACTGACCAATGTTCAGTTTGTTATTTCTCTTTGAAAACTCTCCATATGCTCCAAGTCACTTTTTAGTACGGTTGTACTAATGTAGCAGAAATCAAACGTGTAGCAAACTCACTTCAGCTTGTAGCGTCTCAAGACGTGTCATGTGCTGGCTTGTGGACGTACTCTTCTCCCTGAAGTCGTCCCGTAACGAATGGACCTGAGTGGACAGCTGCCTCTCCACCTCTGCAGCCTGAACGAGGTGTTAGATAGTCATTGGAATGAGGAAAAATGAGAAAAAAATTAGAAAAAAGCGCACACACACTGTAACTGTGTACTACTCGCGTTGACATAGAGGGAGACAAAGCACTGTAATCAACCCCTTGATGGGCTTGTTTATATTGTGTGTCAAACCTCCCACCCAATTCTGTTCCCGTAAATGATAAAATAAGTGTTTCCAGTAAAGCAACGATTTGCCCACATTTCGGGCTTTCTTCCAGAGGCGCTAAATAAAGCATTTACGCTTTCGTAATCAAGTGCGGGAGCGTCCGTGCTTGCCTCAGCAAATTTTATGGGATCAGGCCACCTGGCACCTGACCGTGCTTGATTAGCGTAGCGATGTTCTCAGGAAGTTGCCAGTTACAGTATATGATGATCATTGGCGTACATAGTATTTGACATTTAAAGAGAGAGATAACACCTTAAAATAGGAGCAGCTGAGAGAGTAATTTTGCGCATAAGCAGCCAAATTTAAAGCAAATATCGGACTTGTGTGACCTTTCTTCTTTTCATATCAGTAACACAGCAAATTTCAGTTAATAGACGAGTCTGTTCTAGGTATTGCAAAATTCCTTTATGACCTCTGTGGCGAATGTTTTCTTAATTTTCATTTCATTTTTTATTTCCATCAAAATTTTTGTGCGAAAAAAAACAGGATGTGTATTTTAATTTTCTGATTGAATAAGGGGGAAAATGCTTGATTCTATTAACATTTTAAAGGGAAAAAATATACATTTATTCCAAAAATAAAAATTTGATTTCAGCCATCCTTTATCAGTTAATGAGGTCTACAAAAATAAAGTAATAAAACCAATAAATTTCCCAAATACAGGTTGAGATAAAGTTCTAATCTAATCTAAATCACTGCCCAGATCTGGCCTTGGGCCTTGAGTTTGACAACCGTGCAAGACTAATAAATAAAGCTGCATTATTTACGTACTAATAGGCACAAGATGATGACAATATTGAGATTGTTTCATCAATCGATAGCTGCTACCTGCTGTGAGCAATTATCTTGAGTGAGGGGCTACCTTGTTTTGGTTCCTGTTTCAATGCATATGGCCAGGCTATTACCGTGGATTATAGCCTAATCCCATCTGTGTTGCATTTTACATCACTTCCTCTCATGTGCCCTGCTTCTAAAGCCATCATTTTTCTAGCCAATTCCAAAATGCTGATAAAATAACATTCCTATGGCTCCTTCCATTCCTTAGTTGTTATTTTCTAATATCTAAAATCAGTGTTTTTACTGTGGTTAACATTATCATACTTTGTAGGACTAAAAACTGGATTTGAAGACCCGTCGTGATAATTAGTGGTAATGTTAGAGAAACCAATGCCTTTTTAAATAATTGCCATAAATGAATATGAATAACCCCCCAAAAATGTTGCTCCTTTCACGGAAACTGCAAACTTTCCATTCGTAGTAGTGGTTGAGTGTAACAGGACTTTCTATTTTTCCCCTGAGAAATGTTTCCCACTGTTGTTTCCTCCTCATTAGATACTAATCACATGTTTTTTATTTCACGAGTAAACAATTACAATTAGAGGATTGTTGGAACGAATGGAAATAGCACACCTCTGTTAAGCCTTTCCCTCGAGGGACTTTATGTTCGCACCATCCCATCAGAATTGTAAACATTTGACATCACTTAGTGACAACCCATTGCTTGGTAATGAATAGCGGAGGGAAGATGGGCAAGCCAATTAGAAAAGGGGTGGAACAAACAACCAAGCACTGTGATTGACCCCATTTGTTCTATTATGCAAGTTTCCCATCTTGTAGAGCAAAGGAAATGAGTTGTCAGATCTGTCGACGCAGCCTACTAACGCTTAGGAATGTCGCAAAATAACAGTATACACAAGTTTCCCCTGCCAGGCAAAACTTGATCGTGAATATTTACACTTTCACGCATTATTTTACGGCAGGATAAAACATGAAAAAGAACAAGTGCAGGTCGGTGTTCTCTCAACATTTACGACCCCCCAGAAGCCTCTTTTCTCAAACAGCGGATCAATGTGCTCACGATGTTGTCCGCACTATTGCAAAAGGGGGATTAAAATGTTTAGCGTTTGAGTACAAGACTCCGGGGCATCCTGCCATGTGCCATTTGTATCCTTTCCTGGCCTCTTTGCTGTGGAGGCTTGGCACTAGCGAGCAAACATCAAAGCGTCGGCAAATAGTCGGCGCAAAAATGGTGCCCGATCCATCATGCGCGTGACTTGCCATAAGGTTTTCTGACTGATAAATACTCCAAGTTACTAATTATGAGCGTGAAAAGTCATGCTTGATGAAAGTTAAACCGATTGTGCCCATTTTGGTGTGATTTGCATAATGGTAAAGTTTATTTTACTCATTTAGTTATTCCCAACCAATTGGAAGGGGCTCCTCCCTGCAAAGCATGCTTGAAGTGTCCAAGATCAATGTGTCAATGCATGAGCCGCAGTTCACAGCTTGTTTACGTCAAGCAAGGCAGCAAAGACTAGCCAGTCATTTGGGCCAATTATGACCAAACAAAAGGTAAATAGAGGGCCATGTTAAAGACCAATATGATCTGGTTCAGTTTAATGAATTAGATCGATTTATTTATTTCTTTTTTAATTCATATCAAATGCTGTTCGTAACATGAAATTTAGGCCTCGTCGCCCAGCGCAAATTGGAAGCAATCCTTACTAATGATGATCATAATAATTGCTTTGAAATACCCTTTAATATTTTGAAAGGTATTGCGGCAGTCGCTCTAAATTATTCAGCGAAATGAGCTTCAGAAGCACACCTTTCACACTGATGAGTTGCAGTGAAAATGCCCGGCGAGCCGAGGGCCGGCGGTCCTCTCGTACACCTGGCTGTGCCTCTTCTCTTACGAGAGACTCTCGCTACCAACGTGGGAAGAAATTAACATGTGAGCTTTCGTTGCGTGGGGTTCTCTGTAGCGTGGAGCAGCACTTAAGGCCATGTGACACAAAGCCCAGACTAATTAAATCCTCCATGCTATCTGAAGCTTTACATCGCAAGCACGCACACACACACAAACACTGTTTCTTACCCTTCGAAGTTGTTCCAGCAGTCGATGGTTTTGTTCGGATAGCTCGCTGATGGCCTTGGTTTTGTCCCTGTCAGTCTCTCTCAGCTGGACCTGGTGTTGCTCCAGTTCACCCTGCAGCTGCTGGACATCCGTCTCCAGCTCGGCCACCCGGCCCTCCCACTCCCCCTCTCGATTCTCCAGACGCCAACGCAATTCATGCTTCTCCTGCTCCAAGTGCTGCCAGAAGAGACATGGTACAAATTACTCCCACCAGTTACAACAACGTACATAAAAACATACTTTATCAAAGATCTAGTAGTGAAAATTTTGGCGTGACCTCATACGAAAATGTTTTGTTCCAAACTGTCATGGCATGTCTCTTGTTAGTGCATACCTGTCAACCTATAAAATTTTCACGTATTTTATGCGTTTTTTGATCATTTTAAATGATGTACGCCAAGGGTGTCAAACTCGGGTTGGTTCGCGGGCCACATTAACGTCAACTTGATTTCATGCGGGCCGGACCATTTTAGATATAATATTTAGATTTTTTTAAATAAATGGATTAAAAGAACTGGATTAAAAGCCCTTAATATTCAGTTTTTTATAGATCTAAAACAATGTTTATTTTAGCTTTTTTAAAATATATTTTTAGATTTTACAAAATGATTTTTGAACTAAAAACACAGAAAAAAATTATTAAAAAATTACAATTATTGATTTAAAAGGGGGAAAATCAGGAAATTTAATATACATCTGTACTCTTTATTTTAATTTGATCCTAAAACAGAAAGTCGGCACTCATGATTTACTTTCCTGGGCCACACAAAATGATGCGGCGGGCCAGATTTGGCCCCCGGGCTGCCACTTTGACACATGTGATGTGATGTACGCCATATAACTTTTGCACTGGATTTTTTTTTAAGTAAATTTTTTTTGTAAAACTGATCTCGTTTTACCCATTTCGGTTATAATCCGGATCGTCTCGGTCACTAGTAGCAGACGAAAAACGTAATCGTCGACTGCTAAAAGTCACGCTTTAAGCATGATATGCATATGCTTTCACACATCCGCCTTTTCACCGTCAGCAAGCAATGTATCCAGACAGTCAAGCTGTCAGTCTCATACAGTGACATCTACAGAATCTTGAATATATGGCATTGTGATTGGGCACCCCATCCACTTTGGAGAAAATTTTAGATTTAAGTGCGCCCTGTGAGTAAATATGTGCCGGGTTGCATTTGTTTTTTTTTTTGTTTTTTTTTTACAGCTTAATAAAGTGACTTGCAATCATTAATAAGGGCAATTGGCTGAAGTTGACAGGTATGTAGCTGTGAATATTGAAATTCATTGACAGAGAATATATGTAGGCGCAAGGTGGTAACTGCAGATGTCCCGATGCAGATTTTTATTTTTATTTTATTCACGTACGGTCTGATCTGATGCTGATATTTTTAGACCCTGTTGATATCTAGTGTAAGTTGATTTACAGCAGCCTAAAATGCACCATAGTACCAAAACACACACGACTACTGGACCAGATCCGATCTTGTACTGCCCAATACTTTCAACAATAGCTGTATCGGACTGTATCAGATTGGGTAACATACGTTTGCAACAACAGCAACGCTCTACTTAAAAGGAAGGTGAACAAAGAATTTAAAATTTGGAGCGACAAAACAGTTTAACATCCAAAACATCAATGGGTCTTATATTAGGAAGCGGCTTACTTTTCTGAGCTGCATTATTAGGATGAATATGGATCAAAGGGCTGACTGAACAGATGTACAGTAGATTGAGTGAGCCGGGTATGGTGAGAGGATTAGTCTAGTGTTGTTTCTGAGGGCACGTTGGTTAGTGTGAAGGATTTCAAAAACAAGAACAAAAAGCCACACGGTGCTTATTTCAAACACAGCAGCCATCCCTCACTACAGTTTGACCAAAGTAATCAGAGTTTCTTCTCTACACTAGTTGGCCTACTAATAAATCAAGGCCACCTCTCTCCAAGCACGCCATAAAAGTGCCTGTAACTTTTCTTGGTTATGACCCACTCCAATGAAAAATGACAAGCATAAATCCTAAAAGAAGGCTTGTTGAATATTTTTTACAAAATTGTTTGGCAAGTGCGAAAATCTAAATCTAAGAGAATAGTCGACCCCCAGTTATTCGCTTGATTACCTCCAATTTGTCATTGAGGTCTTTGTGCATTTTCTCATATTGCTTGGTCAAATCCTGGTTCCTCTCCAGTAAAGCTTTGCCAAGTTTGGCAGCTAAGAGCAAATCCTTTTCCTTTTGGCGGAAGAGCGACAGCAAGTCGGCGTTGGCGTCCACCGGGAGCTCTCCGGCGCCTTCGTCCCGTTCCTCGCCCAGCATGGCCAGCTCTTCCTCCAACGCCACGCCGAGGCCTCCGGAGCCGGTGGAGCCGCCTCCCGAGCCTCCCGAGCCGGCGTGGCGCAGCGAATGAGCCGCCGGGCAGCCTCCGGGCTCCGCTGTGTCGCTGTCCAGCTCTAGCGGTGCTGAACCGGCGCTCGGCAGGCAGAACGCGGACATAGTTGGTCTCCACGGGCCGACGAAGAACGAGCCGACTGCCCCTAGTTTCCCCCCCTTTTCCCCCTCTCTCCCACCCTTTTTTAGTTGTTTTTTTTATGCCGAATGAACCCACCCTGCGCGGACTGGGTTGGGCTGACCGAAGTGGCCTGTCATGGAGAATTCATCCATTCTAGTTGTAGCTTATTTTCCTTCTTCCGCGACTTCCGTCCTCCGCTGTACTCGTCGTTAACTTATCGCCAGCGAACGAGGCCACCGCACGGAGATGACAAACAAGGGCTTTCTCGTGAGATAATCCAGCTCGATGCGGTCGGCGACAAGCACGTCGTCGCGGGGCTCTCGGGGTCCCTCATTACTGTAAGCCGGTTCCTCGTGAGATGGCGCGCGCGACCTGCTCGTCGCTTGCCTGCCCTTCTTCAATGCGCGCTCCCGCCTGGCGCGTGACGTCAGATGCAACCTGTTACAAGCGGGGCTCTCATTGGCTGGCCAAGGTAACGCCATATTTTGGCGCTTCGCACACAGCTGTGTGACCTCTGCTAATGAGCACGAGGAAGTGTCATGTCAGCGTGGAATATCCATTATGGGAGGAAGAGTAGATACATTTTTAGGAAAAGGCAAAAATATGAAGGCGCTAGGCTGCCAGTCCATTTTAAACAGGGAAGGACTGATAACCAGTCAGTCTTCCCAATTCAGATGGATTGGGCATCTACTAGGGATCTCGATTTCATTTAAATTCTTTGCACAATGAAGGAATGATCCACGTGATTAGATGTCCATCAATAGCACGGAAAGAAATCAATTAAGGTAAATGAAGCATCCTCCTTTGTAGATAGTGTCTTCCACACCATTATTGTCGTCAATGAAGTTAGGGTATATTATTTGGAATATCATGTTTAAATAAAAACTTTAAAATGTAAATATGCCTCTATTTGCATTGTATACTTTGGTCCATACATTCATTCATAGTCTTTCATGGACAAGGATAGATGTCTTGTTTGTCTAAACTGGGGCGAATGCCTGTAAATGCTCATCCTTTACTTGCGGTCAGAATGGATTGGAAGTCTCAGGCAGTTAAATGAATTTGTATGAATCCATTTATTTCTGAATATGTTGTAGATATTCTGAAAATAATGAAGGGTTGCCAATATAATGATGAGGGGACTAATTGTCTACAAATCTGTCTATTGAGCCTCCTATTGAATGCTTTTTACCGCTAGAAAGTTTGTTTCTGAGTTGACAATTGCTTACTGTAACCAGGACTCCCAACATTTTATTGGCAAAAATCTATTCGTTGGTTTGTTCGGGTGTAACGATATGTCAATCTCGGTGGATTGGTTGTGCAGCTATTCAATCAAATGTTTCAGCAGCAATGTTGCTTGAGGTGAAATTCTGCTTAAAGGTGATTTCATGTAGTTCAATCAATGGAAAGACTTTCAATCTAATTGAATTCTGTAATACTGGCAAATATAGTATGATTGACAGAGAATTGATCCTGCTATTTTCAAACAACACCAAGTAAAAGTATGTATTTAAGGAATTCTAGGTTGTGTCAGAATAGCAAAGAGAGATTAATAATGAACCAGTTATGTTACATAAATAGACACTACTGTGTTCATTGAGAGAAAATTGATGAAGAAAACAAAATGCCAATGCATCGGTCTGATGCGAGAGCTGGTTTACTCTATGGATGAGGTTCGAAAAATTTACCGATGAATGACTCTAAACAAAGCCTCTTTAGCAGATGAAGATGGCACAAAAGAAGTGGGTCACTGCCTGCTGCTGTCCCGTGGGGGGGCCCATATAACGGGTGATTTCCTCTGCGCTCATCTGAAGCCCACATTATCCTCATTAGTTGATGCCGTATGTGTTTTGGTGATTAAATTTAAAGAGAGGACTATAAACGCGACATGTTATTGTTATACATTTCGAATGCTACGCTATATTGTCGTATGCAGTATATCTTTACTAAAACAGTTTTGTAGACAAATGTTTTGTCTCCCAAATATTTTGGTTGGTCTCTTGTGTTTGCTGTTATTTTGACCAATAATTACGAACAGCGTTCACAATTTATCACCCATTTAAACATGATATATTGTATCTGTATTGCTAAGTGGTCCCAAATCAGAGGAAAGTCAATTTTGCCTTTGGTTTTAGAAATTAAGGTCCCAAAATCTGAAGTAAAAGCACAAAGAAAAACAATTACATTTTGATTTGACATTTGGGAATGTTGGATTTGTTTTAATTTTGATCAAAATTGGAAGTAACAAAGGCTTGAAATATTTTACTTTATGCGTGGACATTTATTTTTGGAAATAAAATATTGAAATAAATAGATTTAACCGATATTCAAAATTTTGGGGCGCACTGTTTTGTAACTGACAGATAAGATCAGATGGACTGTAGCTCCCCCTATGGAACAAACAGATATAACACTCCTAAACTGCCATAATAATCGCCAAATCTCTTAGTTAAATCCTTAGTGTAAAATGGGTATATTTGTGCTCAATATTTGCATGTATACATCTATTTTACGATGGATGTGTGTAAACTGCTCACTTAATTTCACAAAAAAACTCTCTTAATCTGTCTAAATATGTTTGCTGACTTCAATATCAAAATATGTTTAAAAAAAAAAAAGATGTAAGTTATACCTATTTAATTGTTAGCCCCTAAAACACAGAAAGAAAATGTCAAAATCAGAATATCCAATATTGTAAATGTACATGTATGTCAGTAATTTACCGCTGAGTGGCAGTGTTTCCATAGTATTTTTTTTTGTAGATTACAGCATATTATATACATATTGCCAAATTGGACTTCAGATAGTATTTGTCAAAATGGAGACATTAATCCCCCAGATGAAACATTGAAAATGATGGAATGGTGACTTAACTTCCCACTGTATATATAAAATTAAAAATAGATTTAATAAAATTAAGGCTGACCACTTAAACCTATTGCTAAATAATACATTAATCCTCAAATTGAGGCATATTGGTCATCGACAATTGGCAGAAGGTTCCAAAAAAAACCAGTCAGAAAATGAAGAGAAAGCACAGCATGATATATTTGACGTGCACTTTTCTTTTTGTTAACACAGTCTGTTAAGTGAATAAAGTCAGGGATAAGAATCTCTTAAGCAGTAAGAGCCCATCATTTCTTGACTAATTACAGTATCTACATGACAGCTTATGTGAACACGTGTTCAACTCTTGAAGTGGGCGGCAGTGTGTGTGAGTCAACAATGACTGACAATTTTATCATATAATCCTTGTTTTTGTTTGACACAAATGACGTGTGTGTGTTTGTGTATAGCCTTGCAAAACTAGGAAACATTTTGCATCTAAACACAAAGTACATAAGGAAAATCCCAACTCTTTTTGCAAATCAATTTAGCAAAAAAATCTGGATCTGGAAAAAAGGATGATCATTTCCGATTCAGCAACGTTGCGATGAAATTGTTGTAAAAAACTTGAAAAATTGCAATTGAACATTGATCAAATTGCTATGTTTATATGCAACTGGCCCAAAAATGGCACACATTCATTAAGGCAAACATTTGCATTTCTCCATTTGTTTTCTACCTATTTATTCACACCATCTTGTACGATGGGAACAAAATGAAAATACACATGCCTGTATTGAACAGAATTTTTTTTTTCCAGAAAAAAACAAATCTGAGTTGAAAAAGTCACCCGGCGATGCTGCGACAAGTTTCCAAAGCCCACCAATGGCTGCCTCTTGAAATATCAAGGTAATTGCACTACTCACTTCCCTCTAGTATAGAAATAACTCTACATAACATTCTTAATTTTGGACATGTCGTGAGCCAGTTTTCATATAATGATGGGTCATCCATATCGGATGGTGCTCATTTTTGGTACATCTTTGAGGGTTCTGATAAGCCCGAATTTATGTTAATGATCGGCAATAGTTATCATATCAAAAGCAAAAGCCTTTATTGTCATTATACACAGTTGCATATAACGAAATTGGTGGTGCTACTCCACAAAATGCATTTTCCCAGTAAAAAAAACATAAGTCATATAAAAATATAAAAAGTCACATCCTGGCAAGGTAAATTCTTAGATATTGCACATTGTTACACCCCGAAGTTATTACACAGAAGGGATTGTGTGTCGTGCTAACGCAAGTTCAGAGTCCTGATAGCGACTTTAGCTTGGTCTCTTTGAATTTCAAACTGCATACATGAATGTGATTATTGACAGCTGCTGCTGCTGCTGCGTGGAGAGCAAGCAAATAGTTAGACGGGGAGGTGGGAGGTGGGAAAAGCTGAGCTTATAAGTGGAGAGAGAAAGAGAGCGAGAGAAAATGAGAGAGCGAGAGAGAGAGAGCGAAAGAAAGAAAGAGACCCCTGTATGATCTGCTACATTTCCATGCCATCCCCTTCTTCTCTCTCTTCTCTCCCCTCAACCAGGATGTCATGCACAAATATGATGAACCAGCGAAGCTCTCAGTCTAGCTGGCAGCTCCCGACCCAGACCCCACATGCGAGCCGGACCAGGGGGTGCCGTGTTTGAGGAGCTTTGGGGATCTCCGACCTCTCGGTTGCATCGGTCTGAGTAAGTGCCTTGTTTGTTCGACTTAAAAAAAAAAGAAGCACGATGCGCTCGTCGAATTGAGCTGCAGAGCATGGCGTCTCCCATTTCCCAGCGACGGAGGGGAACACTTTGAGGATGGCATCGCGTTGTCGCGGTAATCTTCTGCTGCCGTTTGAAGAGCGAGTAGTCTTTTTTTTTTTTGGTCACGACAGAGACGCTTTGTCTCGCGGCGTTCGGTCGCCGGGCTCGTACTCTTCCACCGAGTGCCTCCGAGCCGTCAGTGGAATTTCAAACGACACCCGTCAATGTCAAAGTGGTAAAAGTTTTGACGGGGAGCGAATGCGGTCTCTCGGCCTATCGCCTTCCAAATAAGCCTTGAGGTTTGTACAGTCCAGGCTGGAAAAGTCAGAAGGCAAAAAAAGTGACAGGCGGAATATTGGTTGGAGGAAAGTATCTCTATGGTAACAGTGGGATGGGGAATGATAGTGGAGAGCTCGCTCCATCTTTCTCTTGTGCTTATTCAGCTTGATTGCAAATTATTCTACCAATTAGATTTTTTTAATCAGAACAAATTTGGGGGGAAAGAAGAAATTAGACTTTCGTTGGTAGAGTGGTGTGATGATATGGCGCAATTCAGACGTTGATTGTGTATTGTTTACGTTCTTCCATTCCTTATTGTAATTGTTATGTAGAGATATTGCGGATATTATGTTTGGAATGGAAGGAATAATTCTATTTTTCTTATGTTGGTTTCCCAAGAGGGCCTTTTATAAAGCAACATCTGTTCTGTTGTGTATGATTCTTGGGAAAGTACAATTATGAGTGATGATTTAATGATAATGTTCCATTTTTAATTGATGTTATTGAAAACAAAGGTGAATATTTGTTGCCTGTGTCTTTGCAAAAAAATACAGCATGCTACCTATATCATTACACTTAAGGATCTCAGAGGTAACTGTTGGAAAAAAATGTATTCTCCAGAAAAACAGGTCAAATTAAGGGCTTTGGGGGGGGGGGATTTATTATCCATTTATTCATATCCCAAAAATGTGGCCATTATGCATTGACGCCACATGCCTCTTGGCATAATGAGACTGAGGTTATTTGCTTGTTGGAGTATTTATTTTCGTAATGCAGGACTTGGGCCACACAGCATAAATGGACAAAACATTTTTTTACCCGCACTTTCCGCCTCTTGTTCATCTCTGACTCACACGCCAACACATGATTAAACCCATGGAGAAGTCCTCCTCGACGGTGTTTAAGTGGAATGTTGTTAGTCTTTGTTGATCACATCTCGGTGAATACACTATGTTTGCAGAGCTGCAGTTATGTTGCGTGTTTTACATAAAAGCAAGCAAAACTAAAATAATCCATTGGCCTTGGTGACCAGAGAAAATGTTTAGTAATTTTTTTTGTCAAACCTATAAATGTATCATTTCACTCGTTTCAAACAGGCTAAACATCAATTCTGGGGTTTTGGGTCATTGACCATTTTAACAATTTTATTGTGAAAAAAGTAAGTACAAATAGGACTACAAAAGTGGCTACACAGCAATTGACGCTAACTCCCCCCCACCCCCCCCCCCCCAATCTTTGGGTAATATATTATTCAACCAATATAAAACCAAGTGAGTATTACTTAGAATTTTGATAGTCAATTCATCATTTGATGGACCGTGGCATTTAGTGACCCTGTAAACTTAAACATATACATATATTATTTTAGGAGGGGAACAGTAAATACAGTTTGTTTTTTGGTAAATAAAAAAGGAAGTATTATCAATAAAAACAGTAAGTAGTAAATATCTTCAAGAGGTTAAATAAAAAAAAACGATGAATACTCTTGTTTTTTAATGAATGAAAAAAGCTAACTCAAATGTTTTTTTTTTAAATTCAACACAAAAAAAAGGGAAAATATTTTGATTGCTGGACTCAATCATAGTTCAACTTTCCTCAGTGCGTAATTTGTGTTCCCAATGCACATTTGTAGCAAAAAAATGAGAAATAAAATGAGACTAGGGTAATAAAATAGCAGATAACATGATTTATATGTGAACCAATGAGTCAATTAATCTCCAAATATGATCAGTGGTTATTTAACTACCAAACTCAGTGTTTAAAGAAGACCCAGTTGTGGCGTTTATATATCACCAAAGTATTTTATGTATTTTTCCCCCCCTGAAAGTGCACGTACTCTAGTCTTAAATTACGACACGGAGGCCACTGCCTGTGATCTTTCTGCGGCGCGTCTCATTTATCTCCCGCTGCTCACAGACGGCACACAGAAGACGGGACACATGGACCAAAAGAACACATTCTAAACCAGATCCGTTGCTTTGAAACAGTCAGCAACAACAGCAAAGTCGGCTTCAGTTTATTTCCACAAAACAAGGCGCCTGTACTTGGGATGAATGTGTAACTGTAGGGAAAAGTGTACGCTTTTAACACCCTGTTCATCACCATCTTCATTCCCCTGCTTTCCTCTACATCGCGTAGCCAGCTAAATATATCCAGCGGTGGTGTGAAACGCTGTAATATCAACAGCAGCAACCTATTTCCAGCAATTCCGAGCTAAAAATAGGAGCTGCTTTGTTTTGCCAACTCAACAAGGATCTCCTGAAGCACACAAAGCTATCATTATATTTATAAATATACATATCATTATAGCTATTGAGTTGTTGTTGTTTGGAATGATTTTATTGTTGACTAATTCTCATGACTAAATAACATGTTGTTAGAAAATGGAGAGTAATTAGCTGACAGAGGTTTTAATTTTTACAGCGATTTTTAAAAATTCTATCAGCGAAGTAGATCTTTTCTTAGACATATTTTGCCACTTTTCTTGGCAAAAATATTCCACTTTAGTAAGATTTCCGGGACAACTATTCCATTTTGATCAAATACACATTTTCAATTGGGTTTAGGTTGGGATTTTGGCCACATTATGCACAAATATCCATCGGAATACGGAACATTTGGCAGACGTTTTTGTCAATACTTGTTTAGCCAATCAAATGTGAGCATCATAAATCGCCCATCCGCCCTTTATCTGTCTTTAATACACGATCACATGTACATGTGCTCGAATCTATCAGTGGTTGTGTTTTGATATGTAACTAAACATAACTTTTTAGGTGGAATCAGTGCAAATTTTGTTCAATTGGTCAATTCGGGGAAAAATCGAACAAACTGAGGACTCGGGTCAAAAGCGTTAGGTCACATGACTAAGTTTTTCGCTCCCTCTGCTCTGTAATTATTCATGCCGTTGCTCTGCAAACAAGATGGGAGTCTGCAGTGGCGATGCTCAGACGTTGGAATAATTCAGCTCTTTAGAGAGACAAACTCAGCTTTGAAGAAGTACTTTTTCATATTTCCAGCAAGATTGGATTAGGTTTCTAGTGGGGAACAGTGTAAACCTTGCTCGCAAGGCCGTCTTACATACATTATTTGTATTTCAGTCTGTTTTCTTCTCATTATTGAGTCCATTCTCTTTTTTATAGTTGGAACACTAGCTTTGTTTTAAAGAAATTGACTTAAAGACATGACTTTATTTGTTACAATGTGTACAATGCCTTGAATGGCCACATTGGAATATGTAATGTTAAAACAGTCAAATAGAAGAATAACCATTTAGCAAAATATCCATTTTTTTATATTTTTTATATCCCAGATTGCTGTTGTGTTTACTATGTTTCATCCACATATGTAAATCTAGACTTTGGTCACGTGCGCACTGCAGACGCTTAACCACGATTGCGGATACATGCAAATATCGACTGACTTGGAATTCTAAAAACAGAAAACTAAGTTCTTTGTTACCACTGTGATGCAAAGCTGAAAAGTCTTCTTATGTGTTCAATCATTTTCCCCCCATTATTGTCTGAAATCTGATTTGTAGAAAAACAAAGCCAAAAGCAAGCCAGCTAAAATTGGGTAGAAAAAGATAAATTCATTTTAAAATTTAAAAACATTTACACAAGCCTCTCGTCCAGGGCAAAGGTTAACTGTCTCGTTTAGCGGATATGTTTCTGCTTGATGAGTAAAACGGATCTCTTTCTCTCCATCAGAACAGAAGCAACAACCATCAATTCCTTTGTAATAACAACTCGCCTTGGGCGCATCTCAATCTCCGCCTCTTGCAATTGCTGGACACATGTCACAGGTGCAGTATTATTCCCTTGCTATATTAGAAAAATGTGAAAAACATCTATCATTTATAACCTGGGGGGGTTTAACACGGTAGTTTGCCCAATAAATAAACATTATCGTGTTGATCTGACTGAATTGGAAGCATTTTTTCGTCTCTGTAATGTCGTCATAGAGAGCCTAAAATCATTTAATGCTGTAAAATAGTTATGCCATTGAGATTTTCTTTTTAATTTCCAGGTAGAGCAGGAAATCTTACTCGTACAAAGGAAGATGTCGGACCTGGAGTCGGTATTGCAGCAGAAGGACATTGAGTTGAAGGCATCAGAGACTCAGAGGACCATCCTTGAACAGGACCTGGCAACCTACGTTACAGAATGCAGTGTATGTACAAAAGTCAATAGAACACAGAAAAGCCCCAAAATCAGCATAACGCGACTAATGAAAGGAAGCGTCTTGGAAATTCCGCCAAACTCAAGAGAAAATGATCCAAAATTTACAGGAATTGACCCGAAAGTACCCTCAAATGACAAGAGAGTGACGCAAAATGAACTCATTAGCTGTCATTGACCCTCCCAGTCAAAATGGATTGGACGTCAAACACCGTCAATGAAGGCCAGTGGGTTAACTTTTCTGGGCAAAATTAAAGTGAAAAAAAATTGAGATGGAGTTGGCTTGACTGTGGCCCGCGAAGCAAACCGAGTTTGACACCCCTGCTGAATAATGTACAATATGCGGCTATTGTTTGTCTTTATGGCGATGCTGTTTTATCTGGCTTTCAGAGTTTGAAGCGGAGTTTGGAACAAGCTCGTACAGAAGTAACGCAGGAAGATGACAAAGCCTTGCAGCTCCTCCACGACATCCGTGAGCAGAGTAACAAGCTACAGGAAATTAAAGAACAGGTCAGATTATTTCCAAGGGTATTCATGTTAGTACGGTTAAGAAGTAATTAGGAGATTTTTTTTTTTTTTTTTATATAATTACAAAGCTACCCGGCCCATATTTGTCTGATTACCAGTTTGCACTGAGGGAAAATATTTGCTTTGATGATTCAATCCAAGGCAACAAAACCCCACCCTCTTACATTTGCTATCATTAGAAAGCTATGGAATAAAAATCCAGTGAAGCGATTGGTTAGCGCGTTGGCCTCACAGCTCTGGGGTCCTGGGTTCAAATCCAGGTCACGTCCACCTGTGTAGAGTTTGCATCTTCTCCCCGGGCCTGTGTGGGTTTCTTCCGGGTACTCTGGTTTCCTCCCACATGCCATAAACATGCATGGTAGGCTGATTGGACACTCTAAATTGCCCCTAGGCATGGATGTGAGTGTGCGTGGTTGTCCGTTTCCTTGTGCCCTGCGATTGGCTAGCCACCGATTCAGGGTGTCCCCTGCCTCTGGCCCAAAGTCAGCTGGGATTGGCTCCAGCACCCCGCGCGAGCCTAATGAGGATAAAGCAGTTCAGAAAATGAGATGAGATATTCAAGCTTTACATTTCCTCCTATTAGGTCAAATCAATGACTTGAATGATTTCCCCCCCCCATTTTTGTAAGGTGAAATAGAATCTAAACTTATATCAACTTTTTTCCCCCCCAACTGCTCCTCTACCACCCAAAACATAAACTATTTAAACTTGGTTTCTCCAAAAAATATCATGTGTTTTCCAATGTGGATTCCATTTGATTATTGAGTTCACACTTGTAAGTTGATGTTTCTCTGCTGGTGTAGTTGTCACATTGTCACAATAACAAGATAGGAACATCCCCACGCCTTTATTTTTTTATTAAGAGTCAACAGTTTTAGAGAAAAAAGAAAACCTTTTATTTTTTATCAACTCTGGCGCCGGTTACCAAGCAGTGAATACATTGTGCAAGGGTTGCTATGGTGACGAGAGAGAGAGAGCCCTATACCTATGAGCGAAAAGAGCTCTGATGCAGTGGGCAGGCTGGTCGTGATTAGATGCTTAGAGAGTTCATACTGTTTCTGGAAGATAATTTTCGTCCGCTTTTTGTCCAGAAATCAGCAAAGAGAGCATTTTGTTCTCTGATTAGATTGGAAAAGTAGTGCTTTGTGATGTGAAGATAGCAAGAGATGATGAACTGCTGTCACTATTTGCAGCATTCATATTCCTTTTAGTTGGCGGGTGACACCTTTACTTGGAGTCTTGTCAGAATGAGTCCATGGTGAAACTAATTGCAATTTTAATCTGTTGTATGCACCACAAAAAGATTGAAACATGGCGTTCTGGTTGATATTGCCACTGTTGTATAACAAAATTTTTCAATTTTCACTCGTCTTGACAAATTAACATCGCAAGAGCGGTATAAAACAATTAATGTCAGGTTACAAAACCCGGAAAATACATTAAGAATAGGCCAAATTTAAATGTAAATGTGTTTTCGGAGTTTGTGTCTTTTTAAATGAACGAGTCTGTTATTTGCCTTAGTTCAAGCGGTACCTTGCTCCTTTCCGTGTATCCACTGGTGGCTCTTTGACGGGTATTTCTGCCAGCTAAATCCAGCATTTCATCTTGAGAAGCATCTGTCTCCCACGCACGTCATTTGACTGCAGAGTTGGGCATTTTCATGCACAATCCGTGCAGTGTGGGATCGACAAGTAGTAAACAGTGAGGACTGATTCAGTGGCAAAAAATAGCAGCCTTTTCCAAGCCCGTCAATATCTGTAACATGCCAGCTACGTATTGGTCTCATCCTCTTCACATTTGTACCCGGTCGCATGCTTAGTATTAATTAAGATGCCAACAGTAATTAAACGCTACCACAAGTAGCCCCAAAAAATTAAAACGGCATAATGTTGTCGCGTATCGGATAGTAAAAATGGCTGCCGATGCGACCTTTAAAGGTTAACAACTTAATGAAACTAGAAAGAATACATTTCCTCTCTTCTATTTCCATGAAGCCTCAAAGTTAGGAGATGCTACTTTTTATTAGCGCTATATCATCTGATAAGAAGGAGGCTGTGTAATGAGATCAAGCCTGTGATGCGTGACCACTTTTTGACAGACACGCCAATGCTGTGACTACGGCGCTTCGTAATTAATACGACATTCCTCGCTACTAAAGTGTCTGACAGAAGCATCTTTGAGTTGAAAGACATCTACTGTCTGAATTTCTTTTTTTTTTCTTCAATTTTCCATCATATCCATCCAGTTGGAGCGCCGTTAGCAGCATCACTTATGGATGAATCTGCTTACTGAATGATGCAGCAGCTTCTAACAAGAATGTTTTTCCAGACGGATTTAGGTCGTACATTTAGACAAACAGTAACCCCTTTTCCCATTCCATTTCGTCAAATTATACTCGTTAACGATGGTCATTTGTGAGATTTCCTATGCAATCTGACTGGACTGCTAAATTGTGGTTGGTACATGGTCGATTGGTCGCCGGTCTTTTGGTCGCCCGGAAGGTTATTGATAATTACCATTTAAATCGTTGCTCAAATTCCCTAAATAAAAACTGCAAATTACTATTTAGTCATACTTAATGCCCTATTAATTATTAGGCTAAAGAAAAGCTCCAAATTTCACGACTTTTATTGTTTTTTGTTGGAGAACTTGTTAAGACCCTGACTGACGTAGCTTCTTAAAGGGACAACGCATGTACATACAAACTCTTATACACTCACACGTCGGCTCAGTGAAACTGCTCATGGACATTGTTGGCTTTTATTGATGCGTAGACCGTGGTGTTTTGCCTTGTTTTGTCGCCAGTCTTTTGGTCGCCGGTCTTTTCGTCACCGGTCTTTTGGTCGCCCGTTGTCGCAGTCCGGGCGACCAAAAGACCGTGACCAAAAGACCGGCGACCAATTGACCGCACACGATTGGGGTTGCTCTGCTGTGTAGCGTCATCTTATAATTTGACATCCGCCCCTCTTTTTGGGGTTATTTACTACTCTTTCCAGCACTTATTTTGGTCTTGGGTTCTATTTAGGAATATCATGCCCAGCTGGAAGAGATGCGAGTTTCAATTCGCCAACTGGAGGAGGACCTGTCAGCCGCCCGTCGCCGTAGCGACCTGTACGAGGCCGAGTTGAAGGAGTCTCGGCAGGCTAGCGAGGAACTGAAGAGGAAGGCTAGCGACAATCAGCATCGATTGCAAAAGGTGTCACACTTTCAATTTTGGGCCTCTCATTTCGTCGGGCTAAGAACGCTATTCCGACTTTCATTTTTTTTTTTCTCAGCGGTAGTTGTTCTTTGAGAGGAAACCCAATTACTCACACTCACTTGACTTTTTATTTTTTATTTTAAATAGGCCAAAGAGCAAGGAAAAGCTGAAGCAGATGAGAACATCTCCAAGCTGGAAAAGGTATTACTTCAGAGTCTATTTCCTTGACTATTTTTGAACTAATTCAGGCCTGTTGGCTGGGACGGACTCCAGCGCCCCCACGACCCTTGTGATGATAAGCAGAAGGGAAAATAAATGAATGAATTCAGGTGAAAGTTACAGCCTGCAAACTGTGATTTTTGTCTTCTAGACCAATTCAGAGCAGCAGATGAAGCTCCATGATCTTCAAGACAAGCTTGCCAAGGTTTCCTCGTTTAGAAATGAACTTTTGACCTTTTGTGATTGAAAGTCATCATAGAAATGTGTTTAAATTGTCTGAAGTGGAGGACCTCCATATAAATAATGAGTTAAATGTCATATGATCTCAATTCGCAGGCATTAAAATCCAGTTCGGAAGCTACAGACCATCTTCATTGCATGAAGATGGCCAAAGAGCGTATGGAGCGAGAACTAGAAAGGCTCCAGAACAAAGAAGACTCCAGTGACAGTCTGCGAAGACGACTCCGTGAGACCGAGGTGCGTAAAGTTTGATATCGCGTTGCACCACTCTGCAGAAAAATGTATTATGCTACCATAACAATCTTGTGTTTTTCTAACCACAAAGGTCAATTGTCTTACGTACAAATAAACAATGCATCCAAATGGGCAAAACTGTCCAAACTGTCAATATGAGATTAACCAACTGTGTTTGCATATGTGTGGATATGTATGTACAGGATGGTAGAAAGACACTCGAGAACCAAGTGAAAAGACTCGAGATTGTTGAGCGGCGGGAAACCAAAATGAAGGACGACATTCAGAGCAAAGGCCAGCAGATTCAGCAGATGGCAGATAAAATTTTGGTAAACTTCCTTTTATATCTAAAATAATCTGAAAATTTCTTCAAGAAAGGTGAAGGCTTACATTGAATTCCTCATCCTCTCAAAAAGAAGGAACAATTGCTTGTCTATGTATGCCCTGTGACTGTGAGGTTAATTGAAAATCTCGGGGATGGATAAAATGCTCATTGGGTCTCCCTATCTCTTGACAGTACAAAATGAGTTAGCCTCTGACCGTGTTTTCCGACGAGGTGATCTGCTTCCTTTGTAGGAGCTTGAAGAAAACCTGCGAGATTCCCAAGCAACAGCGCAACGAATGGAAACGCATCTGAGGCAGAAAGAGAAGCTGTATGAAGATAAAATTAAGGTTAAATGAGACCTTATTTGCTCACTCACGAGTGCAATGTTTAACAAAAATCCAGCGATTGTGTTGGAGTCGAGCTGTAGGTTTACGCCTCTCTCTCTATTATGCCGTTAAATGATATCCTTCTTTTGTGGGTTGCGTGGCAGGTGCTGGAATCGCAGATGAAGGCGGACATGGCCGATAAAGAAATGTTGGAGTCCAGTCAAAGCAAATTTGAGGAGGAGGTGCAGGAGAAATGCAGCATCATCAGTGACCAGAAGGCGGTAAGGCCTGACTACTTTGGAAGTGGCACTATTCCGGGCATATTTTCACATGTATCACACTGACACAGATTTCCTCTTTAGAATATATGGCTTTGCTATTATTTGTCAAAATTGTTCTACTACTTATCATTTTCATCTAGACTATAAATGCAATGGAATCCAAGATGAACAGTCTGGAGCAAAGAATTGCCGAGTTGTCTGAGGCTAACAAATTAGCGGCTAATAGCAGCATCTACACTCAGAAAAATATGTAGGTAGTCATCACTATACTTCAAATATACTTTTTTATATGATGCTCTGGTGGTCATTTCTTTGTGTGTGAAATCAAATCTATAGAAAACTCAACTTTTACTGAGCCTTTTCCACATGTCAACACGCTAACGGCAGGAAAGCCCAGGAAGAGATGATCTCGGAGCTTCGCCAGCAGAAATTCTACTTGGAGTCTCAGGCTGGGAAGTTGGAAGCCCAAAATGCCAAACTTGAAGAACATCTGGAGAAAACAAGTCATCAGGAGCACACCCACAAGAGTCGAGTCTTAGAGTTGGAAACCAGGCTCAGAGAGGTTTGGATGTTACAGATTGGTTGATGTTTACAGTAATACCTCGCCACATCGTGGATTCACCTTGGATCCCCTCATTAGTATCTATGAAAAGGTTATAGTGTAGGAACAATAATATAATCATGGGGAAATAGGCAATTTCCGTATTTTCTCGCATATAAGCCGTATGTGTAACACAAAAAGAATCATGACTGAATCAAGGGTACGGCTTATATGCGCACAAATTAGACTTGACATGCACGAAACTGCAAGGTGACAAAGACAAAACTCTATAATGCAAGACAATGCGGCCGATATGGTCATGTATTTCAAAGTAGAGAAAAGAAACTGATAAAACGCCGAACAAAATTTATTTTGACGTCTATGAATGAAATTCAAGAAAAAAAACGTAGCTTGCATAAAACGTGAAAAAACTTACTTGTGC
Organism: Stigmatopora argus; assembly: GCF_051989625.1. Lineage (NCBI taxonomy): Eukaryota > Metazoa > Chordata > Actinopteri > Syngnathiformes > Syngnathidae > Stigmatopora > Stigmatopora argus. The sequence goes on along the minus strand of NC_135391.1, from coordinate 6,245,212 downwards.
CTGTCTTTGCTCGCTTAGGACGCCGCCATCTTACCTAGGGATGACAAACTAGACCGTTACTGACACACTTCCCGGTTGTACAGCTCACTAGACTTCCTTTTTTAATTTGTCCACGTCCAGGCTACACCCTCGATTCATACAGTAGCTCAGGAATACTGATTTTTATCCAGATTCAAAGTAACACATTTGTACTCCCTATTAAAACCATAAATATGGAGGTGAAAATTGCGAATCAGGGGGCTTATACGGGACAAATCGTAAAATTCAACCATTTTAAGGGAATATTAAGGGTATGGCTTATACGCGGAGGCGGTCAATGCGAGAAAATACAGTAAAAAGGGTTTCAAAAGACCAAATAATACTTAATAGAAACCATAAAACTACTGTTCCTACATTGTGGTTATTCACCTGTCGCAGCAGGTCTTGGAACCTATTAACCACGATAAACGAGGTATTACTGTAATATTCTTTTAAATGATAATGTAGCTCATACCATTTGAAAAGTGTTTTATGCTCCCGAATGTGAATTCTGTCTTCTTAGATTGGACTGGAGCACGAGGAACAGAAGCTGGAAATCAAGCGACAGGTGACAGAGGTAACGCTGTCGTTGCAGGAACGCGAAGCCCAGATCAACAACCTGCAGGCGGCGCGCCGGGCCGTGGAAAACCAGCTGCAGCATGCCAAAACTGAGCTAGAAGAGACAACTGCTGAGGCTGAAGAGGAGATTACTGTGCTCAGAGTGAGAAGCCAACAGAAAAAAAGGAGATTTGCTAGGAAAAATGGCTCTATTTTCGGAGGCGGCGCATCATAGTTTGCATGCCGGCGCCAAAATGACCATTACTGTACTGTGAGAATTCAGCACTTTGGCGTTGCCGACGACCATCTTGGCCTGTCACGAAAATAAAGCCTTAAATATTGTTTGACGTCATATTACACCGATATGAGATTGTGATTGTCTTTTTGTCAAACTTTTCAGGCACACCGAGATGAGATACAAAGGAAATACGATGCTTTGAGAGACAGCTGTGCGGTAAGCAGCATTAAAATATTTTAATTTTATATATATATTTTTCACAGATGTATACTAGCTGTATGCTAGAAAACAAGGTTAGTCTTTTTTGTATCCTCTGTACACACAAATTCCCTAGTGTCATTATTATGCAACGAAAGTGTTGAAGTAGTAATTCTAGTCTAACATTGCACACCAAAATTTAGGTAACTTGTCTTTAATCTCAATGTAAATGAGTTTCCAGAAACAATGGCCTAAAAGTGCACTTCTCCAATATTTATTCTCGGTGCTTTCGCATCTCATTTTGTACACTATGTAATTTTCAAGAAATTTTGAAAGACAGACATGTGCAGGCAGAATCCAACCCACTGTTGACTTCTGAACCCGCACTCAAGTAATCAGATACTGCCGCCATTCTCCCGCCTCGGGGGGAAAAGACGTTCTGAATCAAAACGCATTTATGCACATAAAAGATCCGCTTCTCCCCCACCCTTGACGATATGCACGGTACAAGCTCCCCGCCGATGTGACAGCGGGGGGCCCAGTTAGCACACCACCTCATCAGACTCAAACTGCGTGGAGAGCAAGCGTCGTGAGCGTGGATGATTAATGTGGAATGAAAGGATTGACTTTGGGACTTTTTACTCGGCGCAGGTAATCACGGACCTGGAAGAGCAGCTGACCTCGCTGACCCAGGAGAACGCCGAGCTTAACCGGCAGAACTTCTACCTGTCCAAGCAGCTGGATGAAGCTTCCGACGAGAGGGAGGACCGGCTGCAGCTCAGTCAGGATGTGGACCAGCTGCGGCGAGAGGTGGCTGACAGGGAGATGCACCTTAACAATCAAAAACAGGTAGGCTAGTAGCTGTCCTGTGTTGACCGGTTGCGGGTGTGGGATGGTTGCCACCGTTTTGGAATGCAATGATTTTACATTTTTTTGGGGGGGGGGGGGGGGGGGGGGCAATGCACCCCGTAAACAAATACGCAGAGCTGAAGGACATTTTGCTTTGAAAATTCTCAAAAAAATATCATTATTTTGTGATTTTCTGCTTACATATAGATTAGATCACTTTATTCATCCCATATTCTGGAAATTTCATTGTCACAGTAGCAAGAGGGTGAGAATACAGACATAGCAAAAGACATTTTACACATAAATAAATAGGTAATAAATAAGTTAATAAATAAATAAATATTAATAAATTAATGCATTTATATACATGAATAATTATATAAACGAATTAGTAAAATATATAAAGACATATATAAAAAAATTGTAAAATATATAAATAAATTTGTAAAATACATAAATAAATTTGTAAAATATATAAATACATATATAAATAAATTTGTAAATATATAAATACATATGAATAAATTTGTAAATATATAAATAAATTTGTAAATATATAAATACATATATAAATAAATTTGTAAATATATAAATACATATAAATAACTTAATTTGTATAGCACATTTACAAGATCCACGAGGGAGACGTGTGTTACTTAAAACAGGAAAATTAGTTAAAATACATGGAAAACAACGCAAAAGTAAGTAACTTCAGTGTTTAAAAAAATGTTAAAATAGTTAAAACACAAGGGAACACAAACTTAAAAATAAGTAACTAAAACTGGAGAATAAGTTTAAAGACATGGGAAGATGAATAGAGGATTGTCGGTAACACTTTTGCAAATCTATAGTCTGAACTTTTCCTCATGAGTGGCTTATATAAATAGTTAAGAAAAATAAAAAAATGGCCCTATTCTAATGACTTGTGCAACAGGGTTTTATCAGTTTGAGTGTGACATTCAATCTGGGCTCTTTTGTACATGTATGGAGGAAAAAAGAAGGCAATGGCAAATTTGCTTAAGCCATTCTTTTGGAAACTGACAGATTTGGTCTCAACAAATAATATCTGAACTTTTGTTTGTTTTATGTAATGTCATTTGGCTCTTAGGAAGAGGAATTGGCATTTTAGGGAGTTCAACAAATTCATTTGGTCTTTTAAAATATATACTCAACCAGATATTTTTAAAATTGGTTGAAAGACAAATTGACTCTGACTTGAATAATCTGAAGTGTGGGTGTACAACGGCCTCCAATTATGGAATGACACGAATGTTAGGATAATTGGTCAAGCAAAATTGAAGCCTGTTTTGAATCATCTCCACCGAATTGCCCTATAACGTTCCCGTGTATTTATATCAGCCACCAATGTTTTTTTTCTTTCTTCTTTTCCGTGCCGTCTGCTTTCCCTTTCCACCTCCCACTCGTAGCCAGTCAGACGGCGAGATTTCACTAACATACATTATGTGATAACTCCACAACCTGTGACAGAAGACCAAGACATCACTCCCAGCTCTGACAGCGCAAAGTAGAAATGGGCAGAGTTCTCGATTTGAACATGTTGTAATCTGCTCGGAGCCGAGCGGCGAGGAGGCCGCGCGCTGCGCGTGCCTCTCCGGTGGGAGGACGCGCGTGGGCGTCCACTCGCGCGCTCGGTCCTGCCGGTTGTGTAACCGGCAATGGAAGGAATAGACGAGGGATGGGGTGGTGTGTGGGAGGGAGGAATGTGTCATCGCATCACTCCCAGGTCGTGTCAGCTGCGGAAGCGTTGGACTTCAGAGCTTCGGTGAGGCTGCAAGACCGGGACCGGCTATATTTATCTCCCAACACTTGAAAATGGCTCTTTGCGTAGGCCCGGTGATGCAATTTCTCTCTGTCAAAATTGGGCATTTAGCAGGGGTGCCGTCAACGGCAGCCATTGAGTTAACAAGGAACAACTGTATCCCAAATGGTAATATTCCCGGCAACAATTTGGTGCTGTCAACAACAGTGGAACACCATCTATACATCCATCCTAAACCTAAATTCAGCTAACCTGACTTAATTTTATTTGATTTAACATAAGCACCCCTTTTTGGGCCTGTGCGGTCGTTTGGTCGCCGGTCTTTTGGTCGCCCGGACCCAAACAATGGGCGACCAAAAGACCGGCGACCAAAAGACCGGCGACCAAACAAGGTAAAACAACACGATCTACGCATCAATAAAAGCCAACAATGGCCATGAGCAGTTTCACTGAGCCGACGTGAGTGTATAAGAGTTTGTATGTACATGCGTTGTCCCTTTAAGAAGCTACGTCAGTCAGGGTCTTAACAAGTTCTCCAACAAAACACAATAAAAGTCCAGGAAATTTGGAGCTTTTCTTTAGCCTAATAATTAATAGGGCATTAAGTATGACTAAATAATAATTTGCAGTTTGTATTTAGGGAATTTGAGCAACGATTTAAATGGTAATTATCAATTACCTTCCGGGCGACCAAAAGACCGGCGACCAAACGACCGAGTACCCTTTTTGGGCAACTGCCTCGTTCGTCTGTAGCCTTATTGATAGCAACTATTCCCCCTCCTTTCTGAAAATGTGACCAATTAGTTGTGATACACAGCTTGAATTCCCTTAGAAAAACATTTATGCCAGCATGCACTAATTAGCAGTTTTGAATGCTGATTCCACTCCATGCTGTTCCCCATTTGTAACCCTATTCTACAAATTTGATACTATTCTCTAAATCTACTGAAATGTGTGTTTTGATCAGAATCTGGAGACACTAAAGACCACGTGCACCATGTTGGAAGAGCAAGTTATGGAACTCGAGACGTTAAATGATGAGCTTGTGGAGAAGGAGCGGCAGTGGGACGCCTGGAGGGCAACACTTGACGAGGAGAAGAGCCAGGCGGAGAGGAGGACCAGAGAGGTCCAACGGATGCTGGAAACTGAAAAACAGAACCGGTTAATGCCTATTTTTTCCCCCTAAAGCACATCTATACTTGTGCACTGCAACCATTATTTAAAAATATTGTTTTGACAGCATGTTCAGTGGGCCTGGCTCTAATCTAATCTAATCCCAAAACCTGCTGTTTATTTGAGAAGAATAATAAGTGGCCTTCTCTCTATCGGTAGCTATTGTTTGTTATTAATATGGGTGCCTGCCTCCACCTACACTCGCTGAATGCAAAAGGCTGATTCGCTCAAGGGCTCGTCTCTTCGTGTTCTGGATCAGTTTATGCCGAAAAACAGAGACCGTCAAGGCCAGGAGAATCTGATGTAGAAATCAAAACACCATTTTAGAAAGACCAAATAGAGCTCACTGTGATGTGTTTTTTAACATGGAGCATTTATCGATGGCGTTTTTTATTCTAACGAGCGTACCTTGCGGTATTTTTGCGCCCTTCAGGCTCCGCGCCGAGCAGCGCGGCTCTGAGTCTCGTCAGGCCGTAGAACTGGCCGTGAAGGAGCACAAAGCCGAGATGTTGGCCCTGCAGCAGATTCTCAAAGACCAGAGACTCAAAGCCGAGAGCCTGGCGGACACCGTGAGTCTTTCCTCACGGAACGACGAGCGCTCAACTCGGGTTGAAACAACCGCCTCTTGTTTCCTTTCCTTTTAGTTGAACGATTTGGAGAAAAAGCACGCCATGTTGGAGATGAACGCGCGTAGTTTGCAGCAAAAGCTGGAGAGTGAGCGAGATCTGAAGCAGCGGCTGTTGGAGGAGGTTTATTCAATATTTTTCACACATTCTCATCACAGATTTCTCTCATGACACGCGTAAGAAATCAGCGGAACATATTTTGACTGCCTACAGCGTGGCCTTGGATTTTTCCGCATGCCAACCGTCAGAACCAACACAACACGCACTTTTTGTGTCTTTGTGGTAGTTGTCAAACACACAAAAGGATTTCATAATGTGACATTTTCTGCTTTATAGCAAGAAAAGCTTCAGCAGCAAATGGACGCCCAGAAAGCCCATATTTTTCGCCTGACCCAAGGCCTGCAAGATGCCCTGGACCAGAGTGACCTGCTAAAAACCGAACGAACGGACCTGGAATATCAGCTGGAAAATATCCAGGTGCTAAAATGAACATCTTATAAACTATGTACAGTATAAACAATATAAATTGCATCTGAGTAGACGTAAAAACAGCCAAAATTTGTGCACTGAAGATCATTTTTATTTGATCCTGAACAAGCGTTTTTTTTTTTGGTTCACAGATAAAAATGATTCATTAACATTTCCATATTATTGCAATACAGAGCAACAATTGAGTCATTCTTTTGGAAGCCCAAGATTAATTCATCTTTTCTCACACCTATTATTTTATATCTTATTCAAGGTGACTCACCTGAATGGTAGCTAGCTATTAAACACCCATCACTGTTTTTTTTTGTTTTTTTTTTCAATCATGATCGTCAACAGTAGCTGTTTCTGCAGCATAGGTTAATGGATTGTTATTATTGTATATTTCCACCTATGATCCAGTGTTTGTCTTCACCCTCTGTCAGCTTTTTATTATATTCAGAGCTGCCAACCTCCGTCGACCCCATTTAAGGAGTACCCTCGTGCCATTTCAGTGGTTTTTTGTTTCTATCAGGAGAGAATGAGATTGCACAAAATCGATGTGAAAAAAATAAATAATAAAGTAGAACAATTTAAATTGAATCAAATGTGTAACATGTGATGGTGGGAATTTCAAGGCATTTTAATTGGAAATTTGGCATTTTTTTAAAATGGTTGCTCCTATAAAAAATGAGGTGACAATTTTTTGGGATTTCCGGAGTTTTAGGGAGGTTGTCAGGACTCCCGGAGTTTGCGTTGCGTGTCCGGAGCAAACTCCTGAAATTCCGGAGATGTCGACAGCTCTGTGTATATTGCTCTGTGAGAAGCTTGGTATTTGAGGATGAAATTGACGGCAGTGGTGATGTTCACTTAGCTCCACCTACAGGCTGTATACTCCCATGAGAAGGTGAAAATGGAGGGCACCATAACCCAGCAGACCAAGCTCATAGACTTCCTCCAAGCTCAGGCCCATGGTGGTTCAAAGAAGAAAAAGGTCAGCTGACAATCATGTCTATGCCATAAATTTGCATGTTGCAAGACAGTCTGCCCTTTTTATGATAATAAGACAAAAAGAGAAACACACTGGACATTCTACAGTCCATCATTTAGAAATATACAAATTTAATAAGATTTTAAAATATTCCTTTTTTGATTTTATCGAAAACAAAACATTTTAAATCATAAATAGAAGAGTTGCAGTAATATCCATTTTATTTCAGATATTTAAAACACTATAAAATGAGTTAAAATAAAACCTATTGAATTGGATATCTAGTTTTTCCTTTTTAATGTAAAACGTTTTTTTTTTTAAAACAAGATGATTCATTCTTAACTCATTTCCAGCCATTGACAAGGATAGACATCCAATTCATTTCAACTGGGAGGACTGGTTATGTATGCTCTTATTTTAGTTCCATTTTGACTGGGAGGGTTGGTAGCGATCATTTGTTAAATAAGAGTCCTAAAGGATTAAGAATTTTAAAAAATCATTTTAAATAAGTGGTTTGAAAAATCTTTTATTTTACATCTGCCTGTGGCTTCAAGAAAACCACTTAGAAAAAAAATTGCTAATGACTTGATTTTAAAGGTGAAATCCGGGGCAGCAATGGATGAGTCACTTCATGCATAAATTGTTATTAAAGCTCCTACTAACTTTTCAACACACTCCTAATGAATTATTCTATCAATCAAAAGCTTGACCCTAACCTCCGCTTCTACCCTGCCCTCATTTTTTTCCCTTACCCTTTTCCCACGTACCCGTCTATCCTCCAGGGTCTTTTTGGACGCCGGCGTGAGGACCTGCTGGCTGCCATGGCTGCTCAGGCCCAGGCCCAGGCCCAGGGGCAGAGTCAGAGTCAAGGCCAGGTCTCCCCCGTATCCTCCATCCAGCCAGTTCCCCTGCAGCACAGCGACATGAAGATGGCGCTGGACCAAGAGCGATCTCGCTGTTCTGAGCTGGAGGACGCTCTTCAGAAAATGAGAGCAGAACTGCGATCTCTCAGAGAGGAAGGTGAGACCAATTCACATTTGCAGCTCCACCACTATCCGAGTTAGTGTATATAACCGAAGCATAAATCAAATACCATTTATAAATATAATTAGGGAAATATGATCATTTCAAAACTATGTTTTACGGCTACCTTTTTGATAAAAACAAAAAAAAATCACAAATTGGACATTCAACTCGTTTTGAGCCTCAATCTGTTGCCATAGCAACTGAGCCTGAATTGGGGTGAGGCCACACAAGCTCCGCCCCTGACGTGAGTAACGAGGCAGGGCAACACCCAAAAAATTTACTGAGTGGCAAGATTTTAAGCGAGGTTTTGACCACAAATTGATTTCCATCCTAGCGCTGCAATACAAGGACCACAGCAGCTCCACCAATCCAGCAATAGCACGGCAGCAGATGATCATGTCCGCCATGGTGAAGTCTCCCGATCACCAGCAGGCCCCGCCCAGCCTGGCGCCGTCCAACTCGGGCCGCAGGAAGGACGTTGCCACGCCCGAGGGTGAGTGAGGTGTCGTTGACGTTTTCACTCGAGACGCCAATGACGTACGATAACGCCCCTTTGGCCCTTTACCTGCCCGCACGCGTGGAAACATGGACAACATTGTCGCTATACAGAAAAACAAACCAACAACAACAACAACAAAAACACATGAATCACACAGCAAAGGATGCTCTCTTATTGCCCTTTTTTCTTTCACACAACTTTCAGAGAGAAGGAGGGTCACTTTTGAAAGTAAGTTTCCCCAAATTCCCAATTCCTGCAGTTTTCTCCCTCACCCATTCCCCTAACAGCCAGATTTTTCCAAGTTGTGCATGTCAACAAAATATCACAGGGGTCATCATTCAAGAATTGGAGGACATTTTTGGTCCCACACACACATGCCAAATTCTAGATCATGTCATTTCCGAATAAAGTGACTTTTTCTGAGACCAAATCTAGGGAAAAAAAAGACAATTTCTATAGAATTCTTGAATAAAAAAAAAACATTCAAATGACATTTAACTTCCGTTATGTACATTTTTAGCTCTGCAGTGCACAGCTTTGGAAATCTGAAGCTTTTTTCCTCTTGGTTGCTCAAGCTTAGTCCGTCTGATTTGCAGAACTCCACATTGTTTATCTGCCCATCGCATTTCCAATCCAGTTACTTCTTCACTTCAACACAGGTCCAACAGGTTGCTAAACGCTGCAATGCGCAAAAGGGTCTCATGAATCTCATGAATAATCCCAATCTCAAGGTATTATTCAGTCACGCCAGTGAGAAAAGCAAGTCGAAGTTGCATCGATGAGGATGTGGCTGGCGGAATTTTCTGGCAAATACGAGAACCCGAGATTTTTTAAAAAGTGGAAAAAAGTATGCAGTGAAAAGGCCACTACAACGACCTTTGAAATTTTAAGTGACTGCATGATGCCTTTTAAACACACCCGGCGAGCAAAGGGTCAATTTTTCCTTTTTCCACCTCGATCTTGACCTCCCCATGTCCAAAACATCTTTTGAAAAAGCGACTTCATGCAAACACGGTACAGTGAGACGTAACAAAGGCCCCTGTCCTCACAGTGACCTCGCTCTGGTTGTGTTCAGAATATAGCCGTCGCATGAAAGACAGTCAGAGGGAGAGGGGGCACCACCACACCGCGCACCGCTTCACCGTGGGACTCAACATGCGCGCCGCCAAGTGTACCGTGTGCTTGGATACGGTGCATTTTGGTCGACAAGCCGCCACCTGTCTCGGTGAGTGCCGAAATTCTTCCCGGCAGCAAATGAACGGATATTGTCGATGAGTTCGTTTTGGGCCATTTCAGGTTATTTCCTGTTGACACTGTTCTAGTAACAGATTTTGGTAACCACATCCTTTAAAAAAAATATTGACACCTTTTTACAACACTGTATTGATTCTTGGTATATTGATAACATATTGGGAAACAAAACATGGTATATCACCATTTATTTTGATATATTGACATTGACCCAATGTATATGTTATTCAATTTTTTGTTTTAGGAATCTCGTTGAAGTTGCTGTCATTTCTGAGGGCCTTTAATAGTTATGCAAAAAAACGACAACATTCTGAAATGGTGAATCCCATAGAGTGTGGTATGAGTACCAACGGTAGTAGTAGTTGTAGTTGTAGTTGTTGTAGTTGTAGTTGTAGTAGTAGGAGCTGTAGGAGTAGTAGTAGGAGCTGTAGGAGGAGTAGTAGGAGGAGTAGGAGTAGGAGGAGTAGTAGGAGGAGTAGGAGTAGGAGTTGGAGTAGGAGTAGGAGTTGTAGTAGGAGTTGTAGTAGGAGTTGGAGTAGCAGGAGTAGTAGTTGGAGTAGGAGTTGGAGTAGGAGTTGGAGTAGCAGGAGTAGTAGTTGGAGTAGCAGGAGTAGTAGTTGGAGTAGCAGGAGTAGTAGTTGGAGTAGCAGGAGTAGTAGTTGGAGTAGCAGGAGTAGTAGTTGGAGTAGCAGGAGTAGTAGTTGGAGTAGCAGGAGTAGCAGGAGTAGCAGTAGTAATTGGAGTAGCAGGAGTAGTAGTAGTAGTAGTAGTAGTAGTTGGAGTAGCAGGAGTAGTAGTAGTTGGAGTAGCAGGAGTAGTAGTGGTAGTTGTAGGAGTAGTTGTAGTTGTAGTAGCTGGCTCCTCTTAGTGGTATGTGAAAGGTTGACTGAGTTAAATGTTCAAACAACCTTATTTTAAATCCACTGCACTGCATTAACAAGTTCTGTATTTTTTATTATTATTATTTTTTAACATTTTGGCAATGTAATACTATGACTCAGTACATGTTCTCATGGCATTTGTGCTTTTGTGCTATTATGTCCCCGTCAGAATGTCACGCCCTCTGCCATCCCAAATGCTCGCCGTCCCTTTCGGCAACGTGCGGCATGTCCAGCGATTGCTCCCTGCATTTGTCCGACGGCTCGTGTCGGGAGAAAGGCAACTCCTCGTCGGGCCAGCACAAAGACGCCAGCGGTCACGCGCACATGGAGGGATGGATGAAGCAGCCAAGGTTAACTGCGCTTGCTAACGCACACACGGCCTTAAAAAATAGAAAGGATAACACAACAAATGAATGGAAACATTTATAACTAACAGAAAAACTTCCACGTAACACCTTGTTTGATTTCTTGAAGGAGCCTATTTTAAAATGAAAATTGATGCTACTTCTTTTGCAGAAACGGAAAGCGAGGCCAAAGCTGGGAGAGGAAATACATGGTCCTGGATGGAACAAAAGTGTCCGTCTATGAGCTGGAACCCAGAGAAGGTCACTTCTAATTTGAACCTCAAATGCCTTTTGGATGACTCTCTTTCATTGTGCTTGATTTTGGCACCTTAACTTATCTTAACTCAGATTCCCTCAAACCGCTGGAGGAGTTTGACTTGTGCATGTCTGATGGCGAGGTCGAGGTTCACGGAGCCGTAGGGGCCACGGAGCTACCCAACACAGCCAAATCGGGTATGTTCCAATAAGAATAATTCTCGTACTATAGAGCAATTACCTAGGAAGGATTTATCCAATTAAAACGAAGTTGTCATCTTTCCTTAACAGATGTTCCATATGTACTGAAGCTAGAGTCTCGTTGCCACAGTCCTTGCTGGCCCGGCCAATCCATTTATTTCATGGCTCCCAGTTTCCCAGAGAAGCAGCGTTGGGTAGCGCTCATGGAATCGGTCGTGGCTGCGGGTCGAGTCTCTCGGGAGAAGGCCGAGACCGACGCAGTCAGTATCTCTCGGCTTTAGTCTGATTGTTGACACAATTTATCGTTGCCATCTCTTCCATCTCTCACACTGTAATGCTAATTGCTTTAGAAACTCTTGGGAAACTCCCTTTTGAAGCTTGAAGGCGACGACAGACTTGACATCAACTGTACTCTTCCGCTTACAGATCAGGTAAGTAAAAACGCTCTCACATCTTGATTCTACTCTCCTCAAAATTTGGATCAAAACCTCGCAAGGTGATAGCACGCTCTTGCCCGGGGTTCTAGATAGTTCTGGTGGGCTCTGAGGAAGGTTTGTATGCCCTCAATGTGATCAAGAACTCCTTGACTCACATTCCTGGCCTGGGATCAGTCTTTCAGATCACCATCATTAAGGAGATGGAGAAATTGCTGATGATCGCCGGTGAGAACCCGCCAAGGTGTTTGGAATTTTCCCAATTTGGGCATTTTAGCTTGACTCGACACGCGAACGTTTCTCCACGGCAGGGGACGAGAGAGCGTTGTGCCTGGTGGAGATCAAGAGGGTGAAGCAGTCCTTGGCCCAGTGCCACCTGCCCACCCAGTCCGAACTGGTGCCGTATATCTTCGAGACGGTGAAAGGATGCCATCTGTTTGCTGCCGGCAGAGTAAGATTTCTCGCAAAGTGCGCCAACTGGAGAATTGCCGCTGGAAAGTCGGGCGAGCTTCTTCTGGTCGTCTTCGCAGATAGACAACGGTTCCTGTATTTGTGCCGCAATGCCCAACAAGATCACCATTCTGCGCTACAATGATAACCTCGGCAAATACTGCATTCGCAAGGTGATACTCGATACCTCGCATGGTTGAAAATTCCTCCTTATGGTTTTTACAGCCGCTAAAGTCACACCAGGAAAGTCCGTAGTTTGCTTACTTTGTTTGCTCCAGACCAAAATAAAACAGATTTTTCTGTATGTGGTTAATTATCACATCACAATTTTTGCAAGAGTCCCATGATTGGACAATAAACACACATGCGGGTGAAGGTTGTTCAATCATTTTACATCTAAATGAAATTTGTATCCTTTTAAATACTCAACTGGCAATTGGTTGGGGAGGCATATTTTAGGGTGGATCTTCAAAAATGCTTTTATAGTGTAAAATTGTGATTGTTTCATAGGAAATTGAAACTCTGGAGCCGTGTAGCTGCATCCACCTAACGAGCTACAGCATCATCCTCGGGACTAACAAGTTTTATGAGATCGAGATGAAGCAGTTTGTACTCGAAGGTACAGTTTTCGACTTTATGGACTTGAGAATTTTTCATGCTGCCAAAAATAATCTTTTGCCCTTTAAAGCTTTGTAAGATTTAGCATTTAGTTCCCGAAAAAGACATCAGCATCAGAAATATTTAAAACATACCACAAACACAGTATGGCTAGAGTATACATGGTCATTTTTTTAAGACAAAAAGACTTATTGTACATGGTCATTATTTAAAGTAAAAAGCTTTATTATACATGGTCATTTTTTAAAGAAAAAGCCTTACTATACATGGTCATTTTTAAAGAAAAAAAACCTTTCTTTACATGGTCATTTTAAAAGCAAAATGCTTTATTATACATGGTCATTTGTTCAAAGAAAAAAAAGCCTACACATGGTCGTTTTTAATGAAAAAAAAGCCTTAATATACATGGTCGTTTAAAAAAAAAAGCCTTACTATACATGGTCGTCGTTTAATATAATATACTATGTAGTTTTTTTTAAAGAAAAAAGCCTTACTATACTATGTCGTTTTTTAAGAAAAAAAGCCTTACTATACTATGTCGTTTTTTAAAGAAAAAAGCCTTACTATACTATGTCGTTTTTTAAAGAAAAAAGCCCTATTATACTATGTCGTTTTTTAAGAAAAAAAGCCTTACTATACTATGTCGTTTTTTAAGAAAAAAAGCCTTACTATACTATGTCGTTTTTTAAGAAAAAAAGCCTTACTATACTATGTCGTTTTTTAAAGAAAAAAGCCTTACTATACTATGTCGTTTTTTAAAGAAAAAAGCCTTACTATACTATGTCGTTTTTTAAGAAAAAAAGCCTTACTATACTATGTTGTTTTTTAAGAAAAAAAGCCTTACTATACTATGTCGTTTTTTAAAGAAAAAAGCCTTACTATTCTATGTCGTTTTTTAAGAAAAAAAGCCTTACTATACTATGTCGTTTTTTAAGAAAAAAAGCCTTACTATACTATGTCGTTTTTTAAGAAAAAAAAGCCTTACTATACTATGTCGTTTTTTAAAGAAAAAAGCCTTACTATACTATGTCGTTTTTTTTAAGAAAAAAGCCTTACTATACTATGTCGTTTTTTTTAAGAAAAAAGCCTTACTATACTATGTCGTTTTTTTTAAGAAAAAAGCCTTACTATACTATGTCGTTTTTTAAGAAAAAAAGCCTTACTATACTATGTCGTTTTTTAAAGAAAAAAGCCTTACTATACTATGTCGTTTTTTAAAGAAAAAAGCCTTACTATACTATGTCGTTTTTTAAAGAAAAAAGCCCTATTATACTATGTCGTTTTTTAAGAAAAAAAGCCTTACTATACTATGTCGTTTTTTAAGAAAAAAAGCCTTACTATACTATGTCGTTTTTTTAAAGAAAAAAGCCTTACTATACTATGTCGTTTTTTAAAGAAAAAAGCCTTACTATACTATGTCGTTTTTTTTAAGAAAAAGCCTTACTATACTGTCGTTTTTTAAGAAAAAAAGCCTTACTATACTATGTCGTTTTTTAAGAAAAAAAGCCTACTATACTATGTCGTTTTTTAAGAAAAAAAGCCTTACTATACTATGTCGTTTTTAAAAAAAAAGCCTTACTATACTATGTCGTTTTTTAAGAAAAAAAGCCTTACTATTCTATGTCGTTTTTTAAGAAAAAAAGCCTTACTATACTATGTCGTTTTTTTAAAGAAAAAAGCCTTACTATATATACTATGTCGTTTTTTAAGAAAAAAAGCCTTACTATACTATGTCATTTTTTAAAGAAAAAAGCCTTACTATACTATGTCGTTTTTTAAGGAAAAAAGCCTTACTATACTATGTCGTTTTTTAAGGAAAAAAGCCTTACTATACTATGTCGTTTTTTAAAGAAAAAAGCCTTACTATACTATGTCATTTTTTAAAGAAAAAAGCTTTACTATACTATGTCGTTTTTTAAAGAAAAAAAGCCTTACTATACTATGTCGTTTCTTAAGAAAAAAAGCCTTACTATACTATGTCGTTTTTTTAAAGAAAAAAGCCTTACTATATACATGTTTTTTTTTTGAAAGCCTTACTATACTATGTCGTTTTTAAAGAAAAAAGCCTTACTATACTATGTCTTTTTTTCAAGAAAAAAGCCTTACTATACTATGTCGTTTTTTAAAGAAAAAAGCCTTACTATACTATGTCATTTTTTTAAGAAAAAAGCCTTGCTATACTATGTCGTTTTTTAAAGAAAAAAGCCTTACTATACTATGTCGTTTTTTAAAGAAAAAAGCCTTACAATACTATGTCGTTTTTTAAAGAAAAAAGCCTTACTATACTATGTCGTTTTTTAAAGAAAAAAGCCTTACTATACTATGTTGTTTTTTAAAGAAAAAAGCCTTACTATACTATGTCGTTTTTTAAAGAAAAAAGCCTTACTATACTATGTCGTTTTTTAAAGAAAAAAACCTTACTATACTATGTCGTTTTTTAAGAAAAAAAGCCTTACTATACTATGTCTTTTTTTTAAGAAAAAAGCCTTACTATATACATGGTTGTTTTTTTTTGAAAGCCTTACTATACTATGTCGTTTTTTAAAGAAAAAAACCTTACTATAGTATGTCGTTTTTTAAGAAAAAAAGCTTTACTATACTATGTCGTTTTTTAAGAAAAAAAGCCTTACTATACTATGTCGTTTTTTAAAGAAAAAAGCCTTACTATACTATGTTGTTTTTTAAGAAAAAAAGCCTTACTATACTATGTCGTTTTTTAAAGAAAAAAGCCTTACTATACTATGTCGTTTTTTAAGAAAAAAAGCCTTACTATACTATGTCGTTTTTTAAGAAAAAAAGCCTTACTATACTATGTCGTTTTTTAAAGAAAAAAGCCTTACTATACTATGTCGTTTTTTTAAAGAAAAAAGCCTTACTATACTATGTGGTTTTTTTTAAAGAAAAAAGCCTTACTATACTATGTCGTTTTTTAAGAAAAAAAGCCTTACTATACTATGTCGTTTTTTAAAGAAAAAAGCCTTACTATACTATGTCGTTTTTTAAAGAAAAAAGCCTTACTATACTATGTCGTTTTTTAAAGAAAAAAGCCTTACTATACTATGTCGTTTTTTAAAGAAAAAAGCCTTACTATACTATGTCGTTTTTTTTAAGAAAAAGCCTTACTATACTGTCGTTTTTTAAGAAAAAAAGCCTTACTATACTATGTCGTTTTTTAAGAAAAAAAGCCTACTATACTATGTCGTTTTTTAAGAAAAAAAGCCTTACTATACTATGTCGTTTTTAAAAAAAAAGCCTTACTATACTATGTCGTTTTTTAAGAAAAAAAGCCTTACTATTCTATGTCGTTTTTTAAGAAAAAAAGCCTTACTATACTATGTCGTTTTTTTAAAGAAAAAAGCCTTACTATATATACTATGTCGTTTTTTAAGAAAAAAAGCCTTACTATACTATGTCATTTTTTAAAGAAAAAAGCCTTACTATACTATGTCGTTTTTTAAGGAAAAAAGCCTTACTATACTATGTCGTTTTTTAAGGAAAAAAGCCTTACTATACTATGTCGTTTTTTAAAGAAAAAAGCCTTACTATACTATGTCATTTTTTAAAGAAAAAAGCTTTACTATACTATGTCGTTTTTTAAAGAAAAAAAGCCTTACTATACTATGTCGTTTCTTAAGAAAAAAAGCCTTACTATACTATGTCGTTTTTTTAAAGAAAAAAGCCTTACTATATACATGTTTTTTTTTTGAAAGCCTTACTATACTATGTCGTTTTTAAAGAAAAAAGCCTTACTATACTATGTCTTTTTTTCAAGAAAAAAGCCTTACTATACTATGTCGTTTTTTAAAGAAAAAAGCCTTACTATACTATGTCATTTTTTTAAGAAAAAAGCCTTGCTATACTATGTCGTTTTTTAAAGAAAAAAGCCTTACTATACTATGTCGTTTTTTAAAGAAAAAAGCCTTACAATACTATGTCGTTTTTTAAAGAAAAAAGCCTTACTATACTATGTCGTTTTTTAAAGAAAAAAGCCTTACTATACTATGTTGTTTTTTAAAGAAAAAAGCCTTACTATACTATGTCGTTTTTTAAAGAAAAAAGCCTTACTATACTATGTCGTTTTTTAAAGAAAAAAACCTTACTATACTATGTCGTTTTTTAAGAAAAAAAGCCTTACTATACTATGTCTTTTTTTTAAGAAAAAAGCCTTACTATATACATGGTTGTTTTTTTTTGAAAGCCTTACTATACTATGTCGTTTTTTAAAGAAAAAAACCTTACTATAGTATGTCGTTTTTTAAGAAAAAAAGCTTTACTATACTATGTCGTTTTTTAAGAAAAAAAGCCTTACTATACTATGTCGTTTTTTAAAGAAAAAAGCCTTACTATACTATGTTGTTTTTTAAGAAAAAAAGCCTTACTATACTATGTCGTTTTTTAAAGAAAAAAGCCTTACTATACTATGTCGTTTTTTAAGAAAAAAAGCCTTACTATACTATGTCGTTTTTTAAGAAAAAAAGCCTTACTATACTATGTCGTTTTTTAAAGAAAAAAGCCTTACTATACTATGTCGTTTTTTTAAAGAAAAAAGCCTTACTATACTATGTGGTTTTTTTTAAAGAAAAAAGCCTTACTATACTATGTCGTTTTTTAAGAAAAAAAGCCTTACTATACTATGTCGTTTTTTAAAGAAAAAAGCCTTACTATACTATGTCGTTTTTTAAAGAAAAAAGCCTTACTATACTATGTCGTTTTTTAAAGAAAAAAGCCTTACTATACTATGTCGTTTTTTAAAGAAAAAAGCCTTACTATACTATGTCGTTTTTTAAAGAAAAAAGCCTTACTATACTATGTCGTTTTTTAAAGAAAAAAGCCTTACTATACTATGTCGTTTTTTAAAGAAAAAAGCCTTACTATACTATGTCGTTTTTTAAAGAAAAAAACCTTACTATACTATGTCGTTTTTTAAGAAAAAAAGCCTTACTATACTATGTCGTTTTTTTAAAGAAAAAAGCCTTACTATATACATGGTTGTTTTTTTTTGAAAGCCTTACTATACTATGTCGTTTTTCAAAGAAAAAAGCCTTACTATACTATGTCGTTTTTTAAAGAAAAAAGCCTTACTATACTATGTCGTTTTTTAAAGAAAAAAGCCTTACTATACTATGTCATTTTTTAAAGAAAAAAGCCTTACTATACTATGTCGTTTTTTAAAGAAAAAAGCCTTACTATACTATGTCGTTTTTTTAAAGAAAAAAGCCTTACTATACTATGTCGTTTTTTAAAGAAAAAAAGCCTTACTATACTATGTCGTTTCTTAAGAAAAAAAGCCTTACTATACTATGTTGTTTTTTTAAAGAAAAAAGCCTTACTATATACATGGTTTTTTTTTTTGAAAGCCTTACTATACTATGTCGTTTTTAAAGAAAAAAGCCTTACTATACTATGTCTTTTTTTCAAGAAAAAAGCCTTACTATACTATGTCGTTTTTTAAAGAAAAAAGCCTTACTATACTATGTCATTTTTTTAAGAAAAAAGCCTTACTATACTATGTCGTTTTTTAAAGAAAAAAGCCTTACTATACTATGTCGTTTTTTAAAGAAAAAAGCCTTACTATACTATGTCGTTTTTTAAAGAAAAAAGCCTTACTATACTATGTCGTTTTTTAAAGAAAAAAGCCTTACTATACTATGTCGTTTTTTAAAGAAAAAAGCCTTACTATACTATGTCGTTTTTTAAAGAAAAAAGCCTTACTATACTATGTCGTTTTTTAAAGAAAAAAACCTTACTATACTATGTCGTTTTTTAAGAAAAAAAGCCTTACTATACTATGTCTTTTTTTTAAGAAAAAAGCCTTACTATATACATGGTTGTTTTTTTTTGAAAGCCTTACTATACTATGTCGTTTTTTAAAGAAAAAAGCCTTACTATACTATGTCGTTTTTTTAAAGAAAAAAGCCTTACTATACTATGTCGTTTTTTAAAGAAAAAAAGCCTTACTATACTATGTCGTTTCTTAAGAAAAAAAGCCTTACTATACTATGTTGTTTTTTTAAAGAAAAAAGCCTTACTATATACATGGTTTTTTTTTTTGAAAGCCTTACTATACTATGTCGTTTTTTAAAGAAAAAAGCCTTACTATACTATGTCTTTTTTTCAAGAAAAAAGCCTTACTATACTATGTCGTTTTTTAAAGAAAAAAGCCTTACTATACTATGTCATTTTTTTAAGAAAAAAGCCTTACTATACTATGTCGTTTTTTAAAGAAAAAAGCCTTACTATACTATGTCGTTTTTTAAAGAAAAAAGCCTTACTATACTATGTCGTTTTTTAAAGAAAAAAGCCTTACTATACTATGTCGTTTTTTTTAAGAAAAAGCCTTACTATACTGTCGTTTTTTAAGAAAAAAAGCCTTACTATACTATGTCGTTTTTTAAGAAAAAAAGCCTACTATACTATGTCGTTTTTTAAGAAAAAAAGCCTTACTATACTATGTCGTTTTTAAAAAAAAAGCCTTACTATACTATGTCGTTTTTTAAGAAAAAAAGCCTTACTATTCTATGTCGTTTTTTAAGAAAAAAAGCCTTACTATACTATGTCGTTTTTTTAAAGAAAAAAGCCTTACTATATATACTATGTCGTTTTTTAAGAAAAAAAGCCTTACTATACTATGTCATTTTTTAAAGAAAAAAGCCTTACTATACTATGTCGTTTTTTAAGGAAAAAAGCCTTACTATACTATGTCGTTTTTTAAAGAAAAAAGCCTTACTATACTATGTCATTTTTTAAAGAAAAAAGCTTTACTATACTATGTCGTTTTTTTAAAGAAAAAAAGCCTTACTATACTATGTCGTTTCTTAAGAAAAAAAGCCTTACTATACTATGTCGTTTTTTTAAAGAAAAAAGCCTTACTATATACATGTTTTTTTTTTGAAAGCCTTACTATACTATGTCGTTTTTAAAGAAAAAAGCCTTACTATACTATGTCTTTTTTTCAAGAAAAAAGCCTTACTATACTATGTCGTTTTTTAAAGAAAAAAGCCTTACTATACTATGTCATTTTTTTAAGAAAAAAGCCTTACTATACTATGTCATTTTTTAAAGAAAAAAGCCTTACTATACTATGTCGTTTTTTAAAGAAAAAAGCCTTACTATACTATGTCGTTTTTTAAAGAAAAAAGCCTTACTATACTATGTCGTTTTTTAAAGAAAAAAGCCTTACTATACTATGTCGTTTTTTAAAGAAAAAAGCCTTACTATACTATGTCGTTTTTTAAAGAAAAAAACCTTACTATACTATGTCGTTTTTTAAAGAAAAAAACCTTACTATACTATGTCGTTTTTTAAGAAAAAAAGCCTTACTATACTATGTCTTTTTTTTAAGAAAAAAGCCTTACTATATACATGGTTGTTTTTTTTTGAAAGCCTTACTATACTATGTCGTTTTTTAAAGAAAAAAACCTTACTATAGTATGTCGTTTTTTAAGAAAAAAAGCTTTACTATACTATGTCGTTTTTTAAGAAAAAAAGCCTTACTATACTATGTCGTTTTTTAAAGAAAAAAGCCTTACTATACTATGTTGTTTTTTAAGAAAAAAAGCCTTACTATACTATGTCGTTTTTTAAAGAAAAAAGCCTTACTATACTATGTCGTTTTTTAAGAAAAAAAGCCTTACTATACTATGTCGTTTTTTAAGAAAAAAAGCCTTACTATACTATGTCGTTTTTTAAAGAAAAAAGCCTTACTATACTATGTCGTTTTTTTAAAGAAAAAAGCCTTACTATACTATGTGGTTTTTTTTAAAGAAAAAAGCCTTACTATACTATGTCGTTTTTTAAGAAAAAAAGCCTTACTATACTATGTCGTTTTTTAAAGAAAAAAGCCTTACTATACTATGTCGTTTTTTAAAGAAAAAAGCCTTACTATACTATGTCGTTTTTTAAAGAAAAAAGCCTTACTATACTATGTCGTTTTTTAAAGAAAAAAGCCTTACTATACTATGTCGTTTTTTAAAGAAAAAAGCCTTACTATACTATGTCGTTTTTTAAAGAAAAAAGCCTTACTATACTATGTCGTTTTTTAAAGAAAAAAGCCTTACTATACTATGTCGTTTTTTAAAGAAAAAAACCTTACTATACTATGTCGTTTTTTAAGAAAAAAAGCCTTACTATACTATGTCGTTTTTTTAAAGAAAAAAGCCTTACTATATACATGGTTGTTTTTTTTTGAAAGCCTTACTATACTATGTCGTTTTTCAAAGAAAAAAGCCTTACTATACTATGTCGTTTTTTAAAGAAAAAAGCCTTACTATACTATGTCGTTTTTTAAAGAAAAAAGCCTTACTATACTATGTCATTTTTTAAAGAAAAAAGCCTTACTATACTATGTCGTTTTTTAAAGAAAAAAGCCTTACTATACTATGTCGTTTTTTTAAAGAAAAAAGCCTTACTATACTATGTCGTTTTTTAAAGAAAAAAAGCCTTACTATACTATGTCGTTTCTTAAGAAAAAAAGCCTTACTATACTATGTTGTTTTTTTAAAGAAAAAAGCCTTACTATATACATGGTTTTTTTTTTTGAAAGCCTTACTATACTATGTCGTTTTTAAAGAAAAAAGCCTTACTATACTATGTCTTTTTTTCAAGAAAAAAGCCTTACTATACTATGTCGTTTTTTAAAGAAAAAAGCCTTACTATACTATGTCATTTTTTTAAGAAAAAAGCCTTACTATACTATGTCGTTTTTTAAAGAAAAAAGCCTTACTATACTATGTCGTTTTTTAAAGAAAAAAGCCTTACTATACTATGTCGTTTTTTAAAGAAAAAAGCCTTACTATACTATGTCGTTTTTTAAAGAAAAAAGCCTTACTATACTATGTCGTTTTTTAAAGAAAAAAGCCTTACTATACTATGTCGTTTTTTAAAGAAAAAAGCCTTACTATACTATGTCGTTTTTTAAAGAAAAAAACCTTACTATACTATGTCGTTTTTTAAGAAAAAAAGCCTCACTATACTATGTCTTTTTTTTAAGAAAAAAGCCTTACTATATACATGGTTGTTTTTTTTTGAAAGCCTTACTATACTATGTCGTTTTTTAAGAAAAAAAGCTTTACTATACAATGTCGTTTTTTAAGAAAAAAAGCCTTACTATACTATGTCGTTTTTTAAAGAAAAAAGCCTTACTATACTATGTTGTTTTTTAAGAAAAAAAGCCTTACTATACTATGTCGTTTTTTAAAGAAAAAAGCCTTACTATACTATGTCGTTTTTTAAGAAAAAAAGCCTTACTATACTATGTCGTTTTTTAAGAAAAAAAGCCTTACTATACTATGTCGTTTTTTAAAGAAAAAACCCTTACTATACTATGTCGTTTTTTTAAAGAAAAAAGCCTTACTATACTATGTCGTTTTTTTTAAAGAAAAAAGCCTTACTATACTATGTCGTTTTTTAAGAAAAAAAGCCTTACTATACTATGTCGTTTTTTAAGAAAAAAAGCCTTACTATACTATGTCGTTTTTTAAAGAAAAAAGCCTTACTATACTATGTCGTTTTTTAAAGAAAAAAACCTTACTATACTATGTCGTTTTTTAAGAAAAAAAGCCTCACTATACTATGTCTTTTTTTTAAGAAAAAAGCCTTACTATATACATGGTTGTTTTTTTTTGAAAGCCTTACTATACTATGTCGTTTTTTAAGAAAAAAAGCTTTACTATACAATGTCGTTTTTTAAGAAAAAAAGCCTTACTATACTATGTCGTTTTTTAAAGAAAAAAGCCTTACTATACTATGTTGTTTTTTAAGAAAAAAAGCCTTACTATACTATGTCGTTTTTTAAAGAAAAAAGCCTTACTATACTATGTCGTTTTTTAAGAAAAAAAGCCTTACTATACTATGTCGTTTTTTAAGAAAAAAAGCCTTACTATACTATGTCGTTTTTTAAAGAAAAAACCCTTACTATACTATGTCGTTTTTTTAAAGAAAAAAGCCTTACTATACTATGTCGTTTTTTTTAAAGAAAAAAGCCTTACTATACTATGTCGTTTTTTAAGAAAAAAAGCCTTACTATACTATGTCGTTTTTTAAGAAAAAAAGCCTTACTATACTATGTCGTTTTTTAAAGAAAAAAGCCTTACTATACTATGTCGTTTTTTAAAGAAAAAAGCCTTACTATACTATGTCGTTTTTTAAAGAAAAAAACCTTACTATACTATGTCGTTTTTTAAGAAAAAAAGCCTTACTATACTATGTCGTTTTTTTAAAGAAAAAAGCCTTACTATATACATGGTTGTTTTTTTTTGAAAGCCTTACTATACTATGTCGTTTTTTAAAGAAAAAAGCCTTACTATACTATGTCGTTTTTTAAAGAAAAAAGCCTTACTATACTATGTCGTTTTTTAAAGAAAAAAGCCTTACTATACTATGTCATTTTTTAAAGAAAAAAGCCTTACTATACTATGTCGTTTTTTAAAGAAAAAAGCCTTACTATACTATGTCGTTTTTTTAAAGAAAAAAGCCTTACTATACTATGTCGTTTTTTAAAGAAAAAAAGCCTTACTATACTATGTCGTTTCTTAAGAAAAAAAGCCTTACTATACTATGTCGTTTTTTTAAAGAAAAAAGCCTTACTATATACATGGTTTTTTTTTTTTTGAAAGCCTTACTATACTATGTCGTTTTTAAAGAAAAAAGCCTTACTATACTATGTCTTTTTTTCAAGAAAAAAGCCTTACTATACTTTGTCGTTTTTTAAAGAAAAAAGCCTTACTATACTATGTCATTTTTTTAAGAAAAAAGCCTTACTATACTATGTCGTTTTTTAAAGAAAAAAGCCTTACTATACTATGTCGTTTTTTAAAGAAAAAAGCCTTACTATACTATGTCGTTTTTTAAAGAAAAAAGCCTTACTATACTATGTCGTTTTTTAAAGAAAAAAGCCTTACTATACTATGTCGTTTTTTAAAGAAAAAAGCCTTACTATACTATGTCGTTTTTTAAAGAAAAAAGCCTTACTATACTATGTCGTTTTTTAAAGAAAAAAACCTTACTATACTATGTCGTTTTTTAAGAAAAAAAGCCTTACTATACTATGTCTTTTTTTTAAGAAAAAAGCCTTACTATATACATGGTTGTTTTTTTTTGAAAGCCTTACTATACTATGTCGTTTTTTAAAGAAAAAAACCTTACTATAGTATGTCGTTTTTTAAGAAAAAAAGCTTTACTATACTATGTCGTTTTTTAAGAAAAAAAGCCTTACTATACTATGTCGTTTTTTAAAGAAAAAAGCCTTACTATACTATGTTGTTTTTTAAGAAAAAAAGCCTTACTATACTATGTCGTTTTTTAAGAAAAAAAGCCTTACTATACTATGTCGTTTTTTAAGAAAAAAAGCCTTACTATACTATGTCGTTTTTTAAGAAAAAAAGCCTTACTATACTATGTCGTTTTTTAAAGAAAAAACCCTTACTATACTATGTCGTTTTTTTAAAGAAAAAACCCTTACTATACTATGTCGTTTTTTTAAAGAAAAAAGCCTTACTATACTATGTCGTTTTTTAAGAAAAAAAGCCTTACTATACTATGTCGTTTTTTAAAGAAAAAAGCCTTACTATACTATGTCGTTTTTTAAAGAAAAAAGCCTTACTATACTATGTCGTTTTTTAAAGAAAAAAGCCTTACTATACTATGTCGTTTTTTAAAGAAAAAAGCCTTACTATACTATGTCGTTTTTTAAAGAAAAAAGCCTTACTATATACATGGTTGTTTTTTTTGAAAGCCTTACTATACTATGTCGTTTTTTAAAGAAAAAAACCTTACTATAGTATGTCGTTTTTTAAGAAAAAAAGCTTTACTATACTATGTCGTTTTTTAAGAAAAAAAGCCTTACTATACTATGTCGTTTTTTAAAGAAAAAAGCCTTACTATACTATGTCGTTTTTTAAGAAAAAAAGCCTTACTATACTATGTCGTTTTTTAAAGAAAAAAGCCTTACTATACTATGTCGTTTTTTTTTAAGAAAAAAGCCTTACTATACTATGTCGTTTTTTTTAAGAAAAAAGCCTTACTATACGATGTCGTTTTTGAAAGAAAAAAGCCTTACTATACTATGTCGTTTTTTAAGAAAAAAAAGCCTTACTATACTATGTCGTTTTTTAAAGAAAAAAGCCTTACTATTGGATTGGATTGGATAACTTTATTCATCCCGTATTCGGGAAATTTTGTTGTCACAGTAGTAAGAGGGTGAGGATGCAGGAATAGGAAAGGCATTTTAGACATAAATAGATAGGTAAAAGTAAGTTAATAAATAAATACATGAATAAATATATAAATAAATGTCGTTTTTTAAAAAGAAAAAACCCTTACTATACTGTCGTTTTTTTAAAGAAAAAAGCCTTAGTATACTATGTTGTTTTTTTAAGAAAAAAACTTACTATACTATGCCGTTTTTTAAAAGAAAAGCCTTACTATACATGTTTTTTTTTTTTTTAAACCTTACTATTCATGGTCGTTTTTTAAGAAAAAAGCCTTACTATACATGGTTGTTTTTTTCAACAACACAAAAGCCTTTACTATACTATGTTGTTTTTTTAAAAGAAAAAAGCCTTACTATAAATGGTCGTTTTTTTTTTTTAAAAGCCTCAATATACATGGTCAATTTTTATGAAAAAAAGCCATACTATACATGGTCATTTTTAATGGAAAAAAGCCTTACTATACATGGTCATTTTTAATGAAAAAAGCCTACTATACACGGTCTTTTTTTCGTGAAAAGAAGCCTTACTGTACATGGTCATTTTTTAATGACAAAAAACCTTAAAATACATGGTCATTTTTTATGAAAAAAAGCTTTACTATACATGGTCATTTTAGTGAAAAAAAGCCTTTGTATACATCGTCAATTTTAATAAAAAAATAGCCTTGCTATAAATGGTCATTGTTAATGAAAAAAACCCTTACTATATATACATGGTTGTTTTTTAAAGAAAACATTACTATACAACAGTATGCTGTAGGCCCCTACCATAGTGCCTGGGGTCAAAATCATGGTCGCCGCAACTTTCAATCTTTGTTGTGTGTCGGCTTTCCCTCAGAGTTCCTGGACAAGAACGACATGTCGCTGGCCTCCGCCGTGTTCGCCGCCTCGTCCCACAGCTTCCCCATCGCCATCACGCAAGTGGCCAGCGGCGTGCAGAAGGAGGAGTACCTCTTGTGTTTTCACGGTGCGTGCTTTCGCACAAATCTCGGTTCTGCAAAGATAACCTTGGAGTAAAGTCGGGTCTTTCGAATCGTCTCGTCTGGCAGAGTTCGGCGTGTTCGTGGATACGTACGGACGGAGGAGCCGCACCGACGACATCAAGTGGAGCCGCCTGCCTTTGTCCTTTGGTGAATACTCTGTAAATCCTGGTTATGGTTCATCTTATCTGGAAAGTGCTTTGATTTTGGCCTTTTCTGTGCTACAGCGTACAGGGAGCCTTACCTTTTTGTCACCTACTTCAACTCACTGGACGTCATCGAGGTTCAGGGACACTCCGCTTTGGGGTGAGACACCTTTTGATTGCTTTTCAAAGTGGACGTGGGATCTCAATTTCACACGCGTGCTGTCGCTCGCCATTGCAGTCCTTTGGTGCTGGCCCACCTGGATATTCCCAGCCCTCGCTATTTGGGCCCAGCTATCTCTTCCGGGGCCATTTACCTGGCTTCGTCTTACCAGAACAAACTGCGGGTCATCTGTTGTAAGGGCAGTCTGATCCGGGAGTCGGGGGAGCTGCAGAGGACTGGCTCCAGCAGAGGGTGAGTCAGCTTGAATTCTGTCAAATTTGGCGAAAACTCAAAAACTGCAATGTGTTCAAAACCGCGAAAAACGGGGGAATGCTGTGGAAATATTCTGCACTAATCCCCCCGCCCCCCGACTTTCGCTGTGTACGCCAAAGTTCGCGAAAACCCAAAACACGCCAAGTGCAAAAATAATGTGGGTCGATTGGTCGACATCTTTTGGTCGCCCGGACCGCAACAACGGGCAACCAAAAGACCTACGACCAATCGACCGTGTACCAAAAAATATGCTCACCTTTTGATTCCTATTGCTGTGATTATACAACGTTAATAAAACAAATTAACAACATATACGAGGTATAATTGAAAATCCAAAACGTTTTTTTCCAAGGATTCAGAAGCTCTGAGTTGAGCAAGAGCGCCATCTGCTGGCAAGGCTACTCTAACTGTCTCTGCTGTCATTTTGCAGGAGTCCCAGCAAACGGGGTCCCCCAACCTACTCGGAGCACATCACCAAGCGCTTAAGCTCGGGCCACGAGGGTCTCCACCGGGAACCCAGCACCCCCCACCGCTACCGAGAGGGACGCACCGAGTTCCGGCGAGACAAGTCGCCGGCTCGCCCCTTGGACCGGGAGAAGTCGCCGGGCAGGGTGCTCGACGGCCGCAGGGAGAGGTCGCCCGGACGATTCGGAGACAACAACCGACTGGTGGCCGGTTCCGTTCGAACGCAGTTGGCTCCCGTTAACAAGGTACCAGTCTCTTCCCTCACCTCCAAGGTATGTCCATCTTTCACTCTCTCATTTGTCTCGCAGGTGTGGGACCAGTCATCAGTGTGATCGGTCGCTGACCCCCACCCGACTGATACTCAGCCGTTGATGCCCGTAACCGTACGCTCACGCGTCATCATTCGATCACAAACACGTGTGCTTTTGGATGGCAGGGATCCCGCAAAGAGCATCTATTTTATGATAGGTCGTCGGCGCTAGTGTAAATAGTACGGGGAGTTTTTATAAAAAGGAATACGTCGGCCAGTAAAGTCTATTTTTTTGTAAAACGAGTTTGTAAAGATGGGTTGGTGAGGAACAGGTTGGAACACTTTGCACATGGACAGGATGGAAAAATGGTTTTG